>NC_088348.1:3967500-4275000 GCF_036884655.1 Musa acuminata AAA Group | reverse complement strand
CATCTTGCATGGTGCCAAAGACGAAGGGAGCTTCTGGGCACATGCACTTTATCTCGGAGGAGCATTTGATGGAGGAACTAAGGCGACTCAATTTGCGGAGGCGAAGTTGGGTTCAGAAGGCCTTAGCACGGGGCAAGAGGACGCAGAGGCGGGTACTCTTGAAGAATATGCCACAGTGTTGTTATTCAAGTTGCCACGAAGGAGGCAGTGCGCAGCGAAGATTGTGCTGGTAGGGGCAGAGGCCCAGGATCCAGACAATGGTGCACAAATTACAGTGAAGTCGGTGGACTTCGGGAGCTACTAGGCGACGGACTGTCCTAGAGTGGTGCTTCATCTAGGTGTGACCCAAGAGTGGGTGGATGAAGGCCGATTGCCAAAGGAGCGAACAAAATCGAAGGTAGAGGAGACCCTGCAATGTATTGGCAGAGGCCACACATGGAGGGTTCACAATTCGAGTTTTTCCACAAGGATCAGAATGCAATGGAGAAGTCACCAGGAGGCGACATAGTGCAGCGGATCATGGTGGAACAGTTCGTGGCAATGCGATTCACACAGTGTGCCCCGTGAGGGACTAGATCATATGGAGGTATGATCGGGAGCTACTGGAAGCTCCACTTCGGTGAACAACACGACGACAAGAAGGGCTATAGATTCAAGGAGTGAAGGCCATGGTACCGCAGAGGCGGGTCTTCCGTGCGTGCATCGAATTTTTCATCGGATGAAAGCCTTGGTCATCAGCATATGGGGGCTGTGTTCCACCAAGGGAAAAGTTCGAATGCAAGTACCAGTGAGTCCCATGGGAGGGACTTGATCATATAGCGGTATGAACGAAGCAGCTGGAGAGTTGGACTTCTCCAGAGCTCATATTCGCTTAAGGGAGCCCGACAAGTCAGAGGACAAGGTCGAGTAAGCGAACGTTGCTACCAAGGAAGCTAAGGAGAACATAATCGGTGCAAACTCTACAACGTGATGGTAGAGGCCATGCATAGGAGTTGCAGTCTGTCTCTCCATCGACCAGACGGACTGCTCGGAGAACACAGAGGTCTTGAAGCAGGGGGTCGAAAGGGACGAGGAAGCGACGACGAGTCCAGAGGGACTTAGCTACCCAAAATCAAGCATCTGTTAGAATGGAGGTGGACTCAGAGGAGTACCACGGAGACATTTCTACTGATCGTGAAGAAAAGGGATGCAGATGCGAGGCGACGAATAGTAGGGCCATGGGCATGGCAGCGCCATGGTACCGCAGAGGCGGGACTTCCGTGAAAGTCATTGATCCCTTGCTCTCATGGAGGGAGAGCGCTTGGTCGTGAAAGGAGCCGAGGAGATGGAGAACGCAGAGGCAATCTCTAAGTACCGTGACAAGGCTGAAGGGCAGAGGCCGAAGAACTTCGTAAGACCAGTGTCAATGTGCTTCTCATCAAGATAGCCGAAAGTGAAGGACTTCGGGTCATGCAAAAGTGCATAACCAAGGAACGAAGCAGGCAGTACGCGGTGTTGTACCTTCGCTACTCAGGGGAGTAGGCGGCAGGGTTGATGGAGAAGACGATACAATCCCAGAAGCGACCAAACCTATGAGAGAACTACTCCAAGTTGGGGTGAAAACTTCCTGCATTCCAGAAGTTCAATGGCATTGAGAAGGTGAATCACAGTAGCTAACTCAACGCAAGGAGTGCAAACACTTCAAGTGCTTCAGAAGTGTGAGCAAAGAGCAGGCGAAGGCCAGTAACCAGCTCGATGCATGGAGTACAACCTCGAGGAGGCGGGCGAAGTCAAGTAACCTTTGCCTTCTCAACTCTTAAGAGAATGGGCGAAATCGAGTACCCCAATTCTCTTATCTATCCAGCAGAGGAGCTCTGCAGATGTTCAAAGACCCTTCAAAGATAATGGAAGACAATAGTTGTCAAATCCTCACCAATGGTGATCAGTGCTACTGAGAGTAGATTGTCCGCTTCATTTCCCAACGAAATGCCAATCGAAAGCGGAAGTGATGAGAACCTACTTGGATGTGACAACTAAGTGAAAGAAGAGTCAATGAGCAAATTTTATGGAGGAAGGACCCAAAACTTCAGAAGTTTGCGAGACGATGCTCATTCAAGCTCCAACAAGCATCCACCCAGTTCAAGCAACATGAGGCATTTTGAGAGACTGGCGCAGTAAGGATGGTCTTTTTCCTTCATTTGGGGGATCCGCAGGAATCAACAAGGATCAACACAACTCAGCCAACCCCACACCAGAGTCAGAGTCATTGGTGAGTTGAAGCAGCATGGCGGATCAAAGATTCGACTACTCAAAAACAGTAGCGGAGAGTAGCTGAGAGTCAAGAGGCGCATTGTAGCTGGAGCAGAAGATTGAAGACTCAGCAAAGGCGAGGAGTTGCAGTGTCGACAAAGGCTTCAACAAGGACGTCGAAGGGATAAGTGGGGAAGAATGTCACGGACAAACTTCGAAACAGGATGTTTGATGTAATGCTTATGTATGTCCGTGTCTTTCGGCATGTTCATGCCTTGTACAGCATGTAGAGGGGCGGCCAAAGGCTTAATAGTCCCATTTTAGTTGGGTTGGTGGCCTCTTTAGGCTTGTAAATAAAGGTTGTGTCATGTGGACATGTGCGAGAGATTTTCGGTCTATAATGGACCATTTTACCCTTTGTTGTGCAACTGTTCAGAGCTTGTAAAGTCTGTTTGTAATTTGCATTGTCTATAAAGTGTTTTTCGGAGATAATTGCTTGTGGATCCCGAGTGAGGCCTTTTCTCTGTCCTGTTCTCTCTTTTGTGGGACCTAAGGGACCATGGGAGGCTTCGGGGAGGCTGACCTTTGCTGACGGACACGCAAGGGTGCCGCACGACTTAGGCAAAACCAGCTAAGTCCGTGACAGCTCGGTACACCTGGGTGTACCGAGCGGTATACCGTACCGGTACTGAGCCCGGGTCAAAACGCCGGTACGGTACGGTACGGCAGACCTTGCTTATCATTGATTTCCATTTACTTATATTATCATTTTAGCTAATTGCTTCACATTAACATATGCCTTGTTTTTGTTTGGCTAACATTGAAACATCTTTAAGGTTGTTCTATCCAAGGTTTGCCATTTCAGGTATCGGATTTGTCTCGGAGATTTGTCAAGCTGGTGTGTACCGATCCGTACTGATGTACCGACACATGGTATACCAAGTGTCGATGTTTAGGAGAGAAAGAAACAAAGGGAGAAGAGGAAGGGATGGTGGAGGAAGGAGGAAGAAAGAGGAAGCGGTGGAGGAGGATGAAGGAGGAGGAAGAAGAGAAGAGACATACCAAAGAAGTGATTAGGGCAAATATCTTGCATGGTGGTGTGCAATGTGGTCGCAGCAAGCAGAGGTTGTCAATAGCTACCTGTGTGAGAAGCGGCGATTGTAGCATCAGTTGCGTGGCAGTGTGCAATGTCGATCGTGGCAAGTGGAGGTCGTGGTGGTGAGAGGTTGCAGGCTTGCAACACCAATCATGTGAGAAGTGGAGGCGATGCGGAAGTGGGATTTAGGGTTTTCCACTTTCCCTTTTATATGGACCTGACCGGGGTGGGTTCGCATATCAGTCAGCGCTTGGACTGATATGTGCCGCCCGTTTTGTATCAGTCCGGGCGAAACGGAAGACTCTGGTTCTATCTTTATGCAATCCCTAAAAGATTACGGCTGCAAAGAAGGTTTTACTATCTAGGCAAAGAGGAAGACTTAAATATGAAAATCTGTAGGAATCTTTTGTAGTGCAGAATGAATATCTAAATTTCAATTTTTTCCAGTGATTCAGGTAATTTGGCAAACACTTGTTGCTTAAGAATTATAACAAGCACTGGGAATTTAAAATACAGGAAGAAAAAACAGTTTCAAGCAACCAAGCATGAAAAAAGAAAAAGAAGATTCATGAACTGTATAAAATAGGACATAATCTAGTCTGTTTTTCTTTATCTTAAGTTATCTTAACATGGCCGCTTTACCAACTCCAACTGGACTCCTAATCCATATCTCAAAAATTCAATGCAAAAATAATAAAGAAAATTCGTTAGAGAATACTATTATGAAGCAAACATAAATCAGAGTTTCTTGTTGGAATAGCTCATGCCAAAGTCAATGCATTGATTTCCACTTTATCCTTTTACAACGGATCTTGTTCTTAATAGTGGCTCTCTCTGCCTTGAATATTTGTGTTGTCCGCAAGGTTCGCTGTACCATACCGTACTGGCGTTTCGATCCGGGCTCGGTACGGTACAGTATCGGTGTACCGGGCGGTACATCAGAGCGTACCGAGCGGTACGTCCTGGTGTACCGAATTTTTTTTTATTTTTATACTATAGCAGTGCTACAGTATAGTACTGTAGCACTGTAGCACTGTAGCAGTACCGGGTGGTCCGCGTACCGATAACCTGTCGGACCGGTACGGGCGGTATGCTTCGGTACGACAGACCTTGGTTGTCCGTATATTGGATTTTACATGGATTGGGTCTTTTGACTTGGATATTTTTCTAATTTAGTTTGTATTTCAAAAAACTTCTGTGTTCACTGTTAGAAGTAAAAGAGTTCCCCTTTTTAATACTGTTCTCTCGCTTGTCAACTTCGTTATATTATCATTTTGAAACATTGACTGTTTCGATTATTAAAATGAATTTCTTTATTTGATGAAAGTTATGACTATTTTTGTCTAAATATGCATGCTACCTTATTGCTGATCGCCAATCATTTGGAGTTCTAAACTAAATTCAAGTGCGCTAGTGCATTCCCTTATCATTCCTTTCCTTTTCTTCATCTAGTCAGAATCATCTCAATCTTGTGCTGGTGAATAGTGTACCACTTTTTTTCAACATTCGTGATGGACCTTATATGCCAACATTGAGGCTTCTTCATCAATGTAATGTATCACTTGTACCATTTTACTTTTCAAGTTTTGCAGCTTAGTTTTTGGTCCCAGGGTATATTAAGTAAAGAACATTCCTGTTGCATGAATGTTTTAGCTAATTATAAAATCATGTAACTTGGATCCATATATCCTTTATCTTGTTAAATATGGCTAGTCAAATACCAATCTTCTAATTGGTATTTATTATGGAATCAACAATGTTCCATTATGAACCATGGACACTTCAAAGTACTTGTTTGTATGTCCATGTTGGACCATCTTTTTTATTGGATAATTGAAAAGTATATAAGAACAGGTCTATCTTTTTCACATATTTATTTCCTTGTATAGCAAATTTGTAAAACTTGATATTATCTGCTGTTTGGTATATCAAAATTTTGACATATTGTTCATGTGGCTCCAACTATTTGATATCAGCTCCATGGATCTTTTCTTGCCATCTAACTTTGTCTAGGAGTTATGACAACAATACTAGTCAAACTAGGAATCATCAAATCTCTTTTTATCATTTCTTAGGAAGTTTCTCTTGTACCGCTATTCTGATTGACACGCCTTTCTTGACTGATACATCTATAGATATCTATGAACACGTTGGTACAATCCTAAACAAGTTTCTCTCATTTTATACTCAAATAGAAGTTAGAACTATCCTTGATTCTTCTTAAATGTGGTCATTCCATATTCTTACTTTTCTGGTAGCCTTATACATCTATTTCAATATCCTCATCTTAGTGACACTAACTTTCATATGCATTGTTTCAAAGCTACCCAATATTATGATTATGAATTTATTTACTTTATTTATGGATTTAATTATTTTGCAATGATTTTCTATTTATGTAAATAATTATTCTTCTTCTTTGAAGTTACATGTATGACAATTATAAAATTGTATAAATTGTTATAATTGCATCTTCATGTATAAAACTTAGCAATATGTAAAAGATACATATCTATAAATGTCATGTCCTATTCTACAAAGATTTTTCATGTTAGCATGTTTATTTCTGCCCTTATCCTGTGCCCAAGGGTGTTATTGGGTTAGATCCATTCATGATCAGAATCTATCAAGGAATGCAGAATCCACATCCAGATTCAAGCCTAATAATTATCTAAGTGTGTTCAGAGTTTGGATTGGTTATCGGATATAAGCTTACTACCAGTATGGATTGAGAAATCATACCTGATCCGATTACTCAATGCCTCCAGTTCTGGGACCCAAACCCACTTTATTGGGTTAAACTTAAGTCAGATAAGCGGGGGTAATTGTGGTCCACTGATGCTCTACCATGTTCATGTCCATGGTTCATAGATGCCACACCATCCCTGATAGTATGTGATCCTGCAGAAGTTGAAAAAGAGTGCTTCTCATGTATCATTTCTATCTAAACATGGTATTATAACTGCATAATTATTGTTTTTCTTCTTTTGCTCTTGAAATTTTACTCTTTTCAGATCCAGACATAATGAAGAAGTTTCAAGTAGATAGAGGTGCTATCAAATTCGTCCTGTCAGGTGCAAACATAATGTGTCCTGGTCTCACATCCCCTGGTGGTGCATTGGATGAGGAAGTATTGGAGGAAACCCCTGTGGTACACTCTCATCTAGCATGGTCATATTTATCTCAGTATAAATAATAAGAATTAAAACTTATTCAGTAGGACCAGCATTGAGATGACGGGTGGTCCTACGATTTGTCTAATTGTAAATCTTGACCAAGTTCTCTACTATTTGTCTACTTGGAAATTCTGTTATTACCATTGACTATAGTGCTTGCGGTCATATCTTATGTACCATAGAACTATTGGCATGGTATAGAGGCATGCGATGTCACTGTTCTTTATCATGTCTGTGCAAGCTGGTGTGGACCATTCTGTGCCTGTGCACAGTAGACAACATGCCTCAAAATTTCATTCATAGGTCCATACATATGACCATGACATATCAATGCATAATGCTGAACAATATGGTTGTCATCCCTTGCCAGCCTGTGACTGGCATGGGATCAGCATTGGAGTACTTACTGTCCTTAATTACGTGGGTACCAACTTTACTAATTCGGCACATTAGTGAGTACTCTTGTACAAATGGAAAATTGGAAGTGATTGTGCAGAAAAATAGACAGCAGTATTTGAGAATACATCTTAGATTAAATGCACTTTCAATGGACCAATCTTCACTGCAAACTATGATCTGATTTAGTATCTGGTTTTTTTAGCTTGATATTCAGTTGTTTAAGTTTTCTTTTCAGGCAATAATGGCTGAAGGAAAGCAACATGCATTGGCTATTGGGTATACAAAATTGTCGGCAAAAGACATGTGAGTTTTCTTGTGTTTTTCCTGTTGCTTTCGGTGGTAGAAGCTCTATGGTAGGAAATTACACCTTTGTGAACTGCTAAATCCTCATCTCAATAGTGTGTCTGTCTCTCTTGAACCTTTTATTTGTAACACCAAATCTCCATTGGAAGTTGTAAAATCCGTGCAGATTGATTGTTAGTCATACTAAGGGGTAAAATTGGAAATTGAAATCTGTTTCACGTGGTAAAGATGATTTTAGTTGCTATTATGGCATCTATATATATGTTCGAAACAAATCACCTTAGATTTGTATCCCAGAACATTAAAATGTTCGTAATAGACCAGAAATTAAGTGATTGGTTTCTTCTGAGTGTACCAAAGGCAGCAGATTGTTATCTTATATGCAAATGTCTTGCTTTCTTATAGATCACAGAGCAGTATTAATTGGTAGAAACCGATCACTTTGGAGTTGTGTTCAAGGCCTTTTTTTGAAAGGAAAATATTATTAAAGACTAACCTGGGGTTATAAACTGAGCTACACGAGGGTCAGTAGAAGACCAAAACAATGGAAAGCTTATAGTTCTCCCAAAATTGGCAAGCCGATGGGCCACATCATTTGTGACCTTGGAAACATGGACCACATAGAGAAATAGTAGCAAAATTCATAGAGAAAGATCTAAAACCAATCACTTAATAATTGTGGATGTGAACATCAATGTCTTTTCTGTTATTTTTTTCTATCAATTATTACACCTTATTTGTGAGTTCAGAGTTCAGAAAAAATGCAGTAGTGGCAATAGACGTTAAAAAGGTGAAACCATTCGATCTAGATTTGTCATCAATGCCATTGAAAGGCATTGCCAATATTTTTCGGCTTAATGGCATGTGTAATTAGATTTTCTGCAGAAATTCAGTTGGTCAGCAAGTGAGCATTAATGCCACCATGCAAAGCAGTCAAACCGAACTTTCAAAATCTGTGGTCTTTGCTTGTTCTATTTTGTAGCATGTAATGTTAGGATGTGATTATTTGCTGTTGGTGCAGAAAGACTATCAACAAGGGTATTGCAGTTGATAATATGCACTATCTGAATGATGGCCTTTGGAAGGTGTGCTTTCTTCTTTTCTTTTCTTTTCTTTTCTTTTGTTGAAATAAAAAACATTTAAAAAGTTTCATGCTTTGTCTTCCTATACAAGATCTTATTCTTTTGCATGTATGTTGTTTTCTTCACGTAGATATATGAGATACTTATTCTTCCATCATAGTCCGTTAGTGAAAATTTAGGGAATGTAGCACTTCCTTAGGAAATTTGGCTGTCTTTGATGCACTGGACTTGCACTTTTGCTTCTGTCTAAGAGACACCATTATCTACATTTATCTACAAGTTCACCTCGATCAAGCCTGTCAACCAAAAAACTAGTTGCATCTTCTGTATAACAATACCTGCATACATTATTGTTTGTAAAGCTTACGGGTCTGCATCAGTTGTGTTATCAAATGCTAAGTAATAAAACATGCAGAATGATGCTTGTAATAATTAATCTATATTTCTGTGCATTTGATTTGAGAAAAGATTATATATTAGCATTAGATGTTGAGTTTTATTTCAATCATTGACAAGAATCTGCTTGTTTTTATGAGTTTTAAGATTCTCTTTTGTGCCCTAATTTTCCTTGTTGTTACAGATGGAACGTTTGGAATGAAGGAAATGACTCGAATTATGTTTCCAGTCACAAAAATCCAGGCAAACTTTTTATTCTAGCTTGTAACTTTCTCCCCCAATAGCCAAAGTAATCAATCACTTCATCAAATCTAAATAGTGTACATTGTAGAAGCAACTTGCAGCTCTAAAGGGAGGGAGGGAGGGTGTTGGAAGCTACTTGTAGCAGCTTAGTACTAGAGAGTGTTTTGAATATATTAGTCAATCATTAGCATGTAACTTTTTATAAGACCGTATTGTAGATTTATTGTCACTTTTATTTCTAGTATTTGGAGACATGCACCTAAAATAATTTTCTTTGTAGCCTTTGGTCTGGCTGATCTTGGCTAACCGAGAGTGGGGATAGAGCTTTTCTTTATTTATACTTAATAGAGTTGAATGTAATAATAATCCATGATGGCTCTTTTAATCTTATAGCAATCGCATCTAACATCGCTACCAAATTTGTCCTTGGTGTTGCAAATTTTCAAAGTAACAAAAAGAATATTTATGAAATTAATTTTCATAGTTTCACTAATTTACAAATGAAAAATCAGGAATTATAACAATATTTTGTACGGTACCCAAATCATCGAGTCAAAATTAACATCGGATAGCAAATGGTGGAATTGTTAAAATATTAAACTAAATTTTATGTTAAATAAATAACATTCAGATTTGAGAAGGTTGGTGAAGAGTACCCGTCATCCTATCCAACGGATTAAATCTCACCATCGTACTGTAAACACCCAATCTCTGCTAATGAGTAATGCAAACACCGTCTCGAAGAAAAACGATACTTCGGGAGCCGGAGCGCTAAAACCCTACGCGCTTGGAGGGAGAAGCAGCGAGCGGTCATGGTGATCAAATTCGATGCCCTCATCTCGACTCAATTGCCTGAAATTCTTCCCTCTTCTCTCGTTCGGGATCCCTCCACGACCTTGGTTCGATTCAGGGAATCGATCTCGTCGCCGGCGGCCGGAGCAAGAAGGCGAGGGGCACGGCCCCGATGTCCGACGATGTCTACCTCATGCTCCTCGTCAAGGTCACATCGCTCTTATTGTTCGTCTTTGGTTGATCTGAGCCCTCTCTCTCTCTCTCACGCACACTCATAGACAGAGAAATTCTCACATCAGATCTGAAATTGAACTGGTGGATTGGTTTGTGTTCTTTGTTGGATCAGCTCTATAGGCTCTTAGTGCGAAGGACGGGAAGCAAGTTCGATGCGGTGATAACTGAAGAGGCTTTTCATGAGCAAGATCAATAGGCCGCCAATCTCCCTCAAGAGGCTCGTCACTTTCATGAATGGAAAGGTTGGGCCTTTCCTATCTGTTGCTTTTCTCTCTAGATTTTCTGGGATTCAGGTGGATGTTGTGATTGGAACCCTCCTAATTCATTTGATTTGGACCAGGACGAAAAGATTGCTGATTGCTGTGGTTGTTGGTACGGTGACTGACGATGAGAGGGTCTATGAGGCTCCGGCGCTGAAGGTGACGGCTTTGAGGTTCATGGAGACCGCAAGGGGCTAGGATTCTGAAGGCTGGCGGGGAATGCTTGACTTTTGATCAGCTTGCTCTTCGAGCTCCAATTGGGCAAAACACGGTATATACACAGCACTTACCTCCTTCTTCTATTGCCTTCATTTCTCAAATCATTCTATTGGCTTCTCTAAAATCCGAGTGGTTTTGATGATTTTTTATGTGCATAGGTGTAACTGAACTAGTATCTACTGAATTATAAGAGAAATTGTTTTCTGCTTATGGTCACTCTGTTGGAGACCAAGATGACCAATCTATAAATGCATGGGAGGACAACTGTGTGGGGTAGCTGTTGGATGATCATGGTATTATTGCAAATCAGTTTATTCATATCAAAATGTAGCATGACCAGACAAGTGTTTACAAAGTTGATATGCTATATATTACCAAAATATAACATGATCATCCACGAATAATGTAGTATCAATATATAGCATGGTCATCAACATTACATTGAGCCTATCCTCCACATGGACTAAAGCAAGGAATGATTGATTCTGAGCCAGGAGCGTGAAATTGATATATATATGCAGGGGGCCAGGGAGGTAAACTGAGCATGAGAAAATGAGATAGAGAGAGAGAGAGAGAGATCACAGGGGTACAGTGTAGGTCAATGAGACAGTGAGTGATGAGTTTGTGGACTATCATCATTTTCTAGCTACAAAGAAGGATTGACATACAAAGTCCAAAATTCCTTTTATCTGGGCACTAATTATTTCTTAAAAGTCCAAAAACAAGTTAACATGTTCACTCAAGTTTTTAACATATTTGTATGGCCTGATAATTTTAAATTATAGGTTAACCTCTTTAACCGAAACATATGGATCTGTTGGTTAAAGAGACCATTAGGTCTGAATATCTGCTATGTGCATAGTGTAGAGTCTGCTAATGCTAAAAACAGCATAAGTGAACCCAAATCTTTGTCAAAATCTTTGTCACTGTTCTATATTCAATATATACCATTATTGAGGCTACTTTGACCATTACTTAGAGCAATGTTAAAAGTAAACAATTCCATCATGCTCATTCTGATAAAATCAATCTTGAATCCCCTTGTTTTATGCTCCATTCAGCATGGTTTCTGACTTTCATATTCTTTAAAAGGAAACTCTGTTTTGGTTCCTTGAAAGCAAAACATTGCAACAGGAAAGGAGTTTTGTTTGCTGAAGGAACAATATCTGGAACTAGAACTGCACAGGTTGCAAAATCCAGATCTCACACCCTGTTTTCAGTGTTTTGTTTTAATTTTTAAAATTATGAAAACTATAAAGTTTTCTCTGATAAGTTGTAAATGCTTTTGACAGAACACAAAAAAATCTTAAACGAACATGTTTAATTCTCGGTTTTGGAGATTTGTTCAGAAAATAAAAATGATGCTAGGGATTACTTTTGTTTCTGATAACTTCTGGAAAAGGAAGATAAAAAATGGTTATTAAATGGTATAGAAGTGATACATAAAGTTCTGAAAATCCTCTCTTGTTTATCCTCTCAGTTTGGTGGCTTCAATTTGTTATTCAAAGTCATTGATTAAAGATTTTCTCCTAGAGACACCATGTCCTGCTCATGTTCTTTTCACACTTGAGGTTGAACATCAGGCTTATAGTCGCATTTAGTTAGATGTTTCTTATGAATATAGCAGCTTATTTTTCATCATATATGAACATAATGGACTATTTTGACTATTAACTACCAAATCATGAATCTAGTTTTAGACTGTGTAATCTTATCGACCTGTGATTAGGTGTAAAACTTGATGCTTTATCATATTCATTGCTGTTCAGACAGTTTCTTATGTCTGTTGTGTGTGAATGTGCTTTTTAAAATTACATGTAGCTATGATTTTCTGATGAATTGTTGCTTACCTCATTTTTGGAATTTGTTAACCTTAGCATTATGCAAATTACTTTTCTTTCCTCATTGTGCGACCAGTATATGTACCTGACATGTAAAATTATGTAAAGCAAATATGGAGAAGAATAGCTTGATTGTGTTTCTCGGAATTTAGTTTAATGTTATATACAGGTACTCCTTCGGGGTCCAAAAAATGCTAGGGAAGCTGCGAAGCACTTTGGTAAAGCACCAGGAGTTCCACAGGATTTCGGGTTTAAGTGAGGTCATCTCGTTCATGTTACTTCTTTGTCATTACTAAATGCTGCTGTTGTAGCATCACATTTATTTGATCTGCCATTTGAATCCAGATGGTTCTGTATACATTTAGCTCAGTGAGTTTTCCAACAACGCTGCACAAGGATGAACATCACCGTGCCGAACCTTAATAAATGTGCCTCGGTAAGCCATCAGACTTCGTGATTCTTTATATAGCTGCATCTATTCAACGGTGATGAACAAATATTTCTTTATATAGCTGCTGCCATCTTCACATGCCACTCCTTTTTCTTCTGTTGTTGGAGTAAAGCTGGCATATTAGAATTTTTATTGATGGTCAAAATGGCTGTAGAGCATAAATCAGGCAGAAAGTTATAGCTTGCATTTAAAGCTCGATAGCTTATATATCTAAGCAATCAGACTACTGAACAATTACCTGCTTTTATAATAATAGAATTTGTAAATACAAGCTGCAAAACATCTTGATCGAAATTGCCAATATATGATTTATGATATAGGATGAGTGATAGATTTTTTATTTTCTATAAAGAGGTAGAGAGAAAAGAAAAGAGATAATAATAGAATGATAATTGAAAATAAAAAGGATAACTATTAGGACGATGGCATCATACATACCATCGGAAATAGAATTATGATTTTGTACCGCTCATCTATAAGTAGAAAAAGAACATGACACATGCATTATAGTGTTCTACTCTTTTTATATACTCAAGTACAAGAATAAAAAAAATATAAAATAAAAAAATTACAATCATATCAAATCAAATATGTGATCTATTCCTAAGATATATTCTTGACTTGATTTAAAAGATAATTTTTCTTTGTTTGACAACATTATTAAAATCTTGGATCAATAACTAATTTGATTTTCTTCACTCTTTTTTTTTCATCTTAAATAAATATTGTCATCTGACACCTTATGACATGCAAGATATCTCTAACCAATAAAATTTATTTAAATAATATATAAACTAAATTGCCCGAGAACTCATCCTGAGTTCATAGCTAAACCAAAAGAAAACACAGATAATAAAAAATATATAAATCTAATGTAGGAGATGATAAAGAGATAGAGAGAAAAAAAAGATAACAATATAGAAATAATAATAAAAAAAGATAACTACTATACTCACTTTGGCATAAGAAAACACAATAAAAAAATATATATAAATCTAATGTAGGACTTTGATGATAATGAGATAAAGAGAGAAAATAATTATAAAAAAAAAAAGGTAACTACTATACTCGCTTTGGCATAAGAAGTAAACTCCAAGACCTTACACCTTCGCATCTATCAGAAAAAAATTGTGATTCATCTCTAATTCATGTATTGAAATATTCTAACCTCTTTTTATAGACTTAAGTATAAGAATAAAAAATATTAAAAAATATAATCGTATAAAATCAAATATATATAATCTGTTCCTTATTTTGAAGAAAATAATATTCTTGACTTGAAGAATAATTTTTCTTTATTCGATGATAATATTAATCCATAGACTTCAATATTTATAGAGATGAATCCTTATAATCTTCCATCAAGATTTACAATTTTCAGTCAATAATGAATTTAATTTTTTTACTCTTTTCTACATTTGTTTTTTCATTTTGAATAAATACTATCATTTGACAACTTATAATATATATGCAAAATATCTCTAACTAATAAAATTTATTCAAATAGCATATAAACCAAATTACTCGTGCCTTGATACAGCTAAGTTCCTCTCCCATTTTCTTTTTTGTGGGATTGCTCTTAGGAAGGTTGCTATGATACAGCTAAGTTCCTCTCCCATTGTGTTTTCGTGTGTTTTGGGATTGCTCTTAGGAAGGCTGCTATGATACAGCTAAGTTCCTCTCCCATCGTAGCATTTGCCATCGTTGTTTTGGCAAACAGGAGCTGCCCACCGATTTGAGCTACACCCATCTCCCACTTCAAATCCGTAAAATAACTGCGGAGGCACCTAACAAGCGATGACAAAGTGGGGGCAGTCTTAGCTCGTTGAAATGATGTGCTTCCAGTTTCTGGCAGTACAGGAATGGTCAACTTCTCCACTAGACTATTATGTTCTTGTCCAAAAAGCTGCGAAATCTCAATTTAGAGACGAGCATGCAATTAAAACGACCGCCACATTACCAGTCCAAATGCCGAAAGCATTCAGATCAATCTACCGTATGATAAATACATTGAGAATGATGATGCCACAAGACCATATTTTAAATATAGAAAAGGAATTCTGATCGATTATGATTGTGAATCTCTTCCAGCTTCTGCCATGGTCTAACTTTATTTACCTACCTTTGTCCCTGCTTCTCATGCAGTTGCATTGAACGCTAATTAGGCTTTTGATGCGAGAAGCAGTTCAACCTTCTATCAGAATGATGGCGAGTTTTTGGTGTTCGTTCGAACTGCATGTATCCATAGAGGTAGAGCGAAACAGAATGCAGCAATTCCTTGACTTGGGAATAATGAAAGATCACATGAAAGAGTCTCTAACACAAAAGCGACAACAGATCAACCAACAGGGCAGGAACAGTATCCTGAAATCCTACTCTTACCGACTCGGAAGAACCACAACAAACCTCAGAGATGATGAGATGTACAACACGGCGCTTGAAGAGATGACAGCATTCATATATTACGGACCATATGATGTTGGCAGAATGTCCTCAAAGCTCCAAAGTATCTCCATGCCCGAGGAGACCGGCGGGTTACACACTTCCGTTGCACTCCCTGTGATCCCCACCTGCGCCGCCTCCGGCTCCTTGTCCGGCGCTAACGATGCTTCGGCGGCAGAACCGCCCTCCATGTACGGGATCCCGAAGAAGTTCATGTAGCACTCGTAAGCCATGAGCTCCTCCGACAGCCTCCTCACCTCGGCGTCGCCGCCGTCCGCCAAGGCGGGGGCTTTTTCCAGCTTGGGTTCCATGGAAGTGCGGGTGAGGTTACAGGGGACGGACTGGTCGGCCTCGCCGGGCTGTACCTCGTTGGGGAAGTTGACCTTGGCTTTCTTGCCGCGGATGCGACGGGCCTCGCGGTCGTAGGCGCGGGCGGCCTCCTCGGCTGTGGCGAAGGTGCCGAGCCAGACGCGGACGCCCTTCACGGGGTCGCGGATCTCCGCTGCCCACTTCCCCCAGGGTCGCTGCCGTATCCCCCTGAACAGGTTCTTCCTCTCCCGCTTCCGAGTCACTGCGCTAGCAAAAGACGCCATCAAGACGCCTCCTTTCATACAACAAAGAGAGAGAGAGAGAGAGAGAGAGAGAGAGAGAACCTTTGTCCTGAGCAGGGACATGGAGGGATGCGTCGGAGTTGGGCCAGAGGTCAGACGCGGAGAGGAGGTTGTCAGGGTTAGGGCGGCGGCGGTGCTGGTGGTTGCGGGAAGGGATGAAGTCGGAGATTATGGCACCGCCACACATCTTTGCCGTTCAGCTGGCTGCTATGCCTTTCCTACTTGGCTTGCTTGGAAGATGGAATTTTATGAGAAGGGAACGAGTGTCGAAAGAAGGAATAAGGTCGCTGCTTTCGTGAACGATGGGAAAGGAGAGTCGATGAATGCAGAGTAAAGCATTAGACAGAGGAGAAGAGACCGTGGTTGGGGGTCTCCTTATATACGAGACATGGACGCGCTGATGGCGGCGCTACTGGCGAAAAGAAGGATTGCAGTGAATGGTTAGATTGCGCGTGGACCAGTTTAAGTGGCGATCTGCGCTGTTGGCCAGTGTACAGAGCACGACTTTTAACGATCTTTCCACCCAAGCCTGCCATTTTATAATACGCTATCCATCTTCCGTAGGTGATGACAACCTCAACAAACTAATCTATATGTTCATCTCCACTGGGATCCCGAGCGCGACACCGACGGCGCAGAACCAACCGCACATAGAATCTTCCGCCGCCGTTTCTAGGACTTCTTTAGATCTTTTCCTAGATTTTGAGCACTTCTTTTAGACCAAAGAGGCTGGCTGAGAAGAGTCGTACATCGCATGTGACATTGCTCGTACATCGCAAGTGATTTTGCTCATTGGACACTGTCACAGTAATTTCCTTATATAATATTCTAAATAATTTTCCTTGTCGTTTGCATCCTACCGTAAAATCCTGCACATAACCTCGACACCTCCACGCCATTGTACTCACACACCCCAATATGATCGCCTTCGCTCATACTCTATCATAAGAGTATTCATCCCCTTCGATAGGCCCCATCACTTCTATGTTGCTTTCACCCGCCATCGCCACCTTTGTCTTATCGTGAAATTGCATCACCTCTATACGGTCTATATGATCGAAGGTGAAGAGAAAAAATAAAATAAAATAAAATAAAATCACAGTGGAGTTTGAGATAGTCGGATGAAAATGATTACGATAGGACGAAAGTGACACACGAAGACGACAAGTTGACGGGTGACGATAAGAAATATTTATGATATTATAAGAAATAATGATACCAAATGGAAAGAATAAAAATTAGAAACACCTTTTGAGAAAAGTGTGAAAAGAAATTTTGTGAAAAATCACCCAAACAATGGTAACCAAGCAAATAATATGGATAATATGTTTGTCACATCGAACAGGAAATCAAAATTTTCTCTTGCAATTAAATTCTTGACGAACGCAAGACAACATGTTAGTTTGGGAAACAGTTAGTGATTTATTATATGAAATCAAATATCTCATGTTCTTAAATCTAAAACATAAAATTTGAATATGTATAGTATGGAATTATGCATTTCGCCAAAGGAATCATATACATATACATATGTTACGCATGAAATTTATTTCCATTGATGCAAATCCAATCATGTATATTTGAGATGGCAAACCTATCCATCAAACAGAGAAAAGAGTATTATAATAGCGGACTGAGAGGTTCAGCTGCCTCACCAACTTTCATAGTTAAATGTTATTTCTATATAAATATTTCTTTTATAAAAAGTGCTGCCACACTATAATTGATGGATAAAGCAAAAGAGTGTGAACTGTACAAGTCCACAAGTATTGTCATGAATTGTTTGCTTTGCTTGGAGTACAAGTCGATTTTGATTGTTGATGAAGCATTTGACATGATGAATATAACAATAATTAATGTGGTAATGACACTAAGAATATACTAAGTTGAAGCTGAATGAAGCGCTTACGATAGGCACACACCACAATAGACAAATGAGGATGTTTTCTTAAAACGATGAAAGTGGGATTCGATCTTACGATAAATTGTCAAAGTCCTTATCAGTTAAGCTAATTGATATCTTTACAAATGAGAGGATTGGCACATAAGTCTTATTATCGAATATATTAAGGAATATTTCTCACTAATAGCATGATGATATTTAGACATAAAGTTGTTTAAGGTTAACTAATGTAATCATCACATAATATTTTATAGTAGTCCTCTCCTATTATACCAAAAATTTTCACAATGTTAGGTCAATTCTAACCGAGCATAGGAGTAATTTCACTTTGTTATTATCGTTGCATCTTGTCATCCTTGTTCGCCTCCACTCTCACCCTCACCTTATCACTTCTGCCCCTCGTTAGTTGTTGTTGCAGATGTGGCTAAGGTAGGCAATATCTTAGAGCGTGACCAATGATAGCTTGGGTTTGTTCTAAGTTATTTGGTATCGTTGATACCAATTGTTAGGATCCAAGCGGTACTAAGAGGGGGGTGAATTAGTGCAGCGGATTAAAACTCGTAACTTTGAAAATGATTTCGTAAATGCATAGAGATTTCGATTTGACAATGAATGACCCGGTGAAAGTAGCTCGAATAAAGTGAGAAAATAAAAATCGAAAACTTGCTACTATATAAATAACGGTTTAAGAAAGGTAAACACTTACACATTCAAGGAATACACTAATTTAAAGTGGTTCGGTCAAAATGACCTACATCCATTTGCGAAGCCTTCTTCGATGAGGCTCCCAACTTCCACTAGCAAATCACTTTAAAGGGGAAGGACAAATACCCCTCTTACAACCTTTTACAAGTAGTTCACACTCTTATATATTTTCAAAGAGAAAGAGGGAGGTGAACACTTAAGCTATTGAAAACAAGACTTAGCTAAAAAATTTGCTAAGGCTTTATCTCAATCTTTCTCAAAGGTTGTATTCTCTGTTGATAATTGAGGGATATTTATAGGCCCCAAGAGGATTCAAATTTGGGCTCCAAATTTAAATTACTTTTGGGTTTTCCGGTGCTGGCAGTGCCACCGCCTGTCAGTGTCTGACAGTGTACTGGCGGTGCCACCACCCAGTCCGGCTGTGCCACCGTTGGACCTCTCAGGTGCTGGGCAGTACCACCGCCCAATCCAGCAGTTTGCTGGCAGTGCCACCACCGAAACTCTTGCATTCTGGGCGGTGCCACCGCTTAGACTATTTCAGCTCACTAATTAAGCTCCAAACTTAGCCCAAACCAATCCAAACTCAGGCTTAATTGGCCCATAACCGGGTTATAGGATTAACCCTTAATCCTAACCTAAATTAAATGCAAACTACGAAATTAAGACATAGTCCTAAGCTGATCTTATAACTGGCAACATCCAGTTTTCTTCTGATGAGCTTTCCGGTGGACTTCCGATACACCCTCGGATTTCTTCCGGTGGACTCCTAGCAGGTTCCCGATCTTGTGACAAGTTCAACGAGTAGCCGAGCCTTCTCAGTGATCTCAGTGATCTCTGTGAACCTCCGACGATCTCTTTGGCGGACTTCCGAAAACTCCAATAAGTCCCTGATTTTCTCTCGGTTGGTTCTGGCAACATCTCCGATGAATCTTCGAACTTTCGAACACCCATCAAACTTGACTCCGGTAAACTTGCTTTATGTCTTCAAGCTATCATAGTTAATCATGCACATGTAAAACAAAACTTCGATCTAGACAATTACTCCTAAGCAATTAATCAGGTTGTCCGGCATATCATTGGTCCCTCGACGCTTCGTCCGATTCTTCGACGCATCGTCCTCTCTTGTAGCCTATTGCCCAATCGGTCAATTGACTCTGCAACTCCGATATCCTTGGCGTAATACCCGCTCTTCTTGGCCCAATGCTTGAATCCACGGCTCGAAGCCTTCTTCGATACGTCAACTGATCCACCGACCTGACGTTCAATCTTCTGACATGTTCCTCCGGTCCAACATGAATTTTCTGCTTTAATTGTCTTATCCTGATCGAAGCATCCTACGTCACTCAAAATACAAATTAAATCATAAACATATATCAAATGGTTTCATCATCAAAATACAAGATTCAACATAGCCATCGTTTCTTCATTCATGGTATCCTCCCATTCCTCAACACCTTCCGCTTCAAAATATTAAGCTCAAGATCATCAATTAGTTCAGAAAAGAAATAGTCACATATGCTTATATTATCTCTATCTCTATAACATGTTAGTTTGACAATTATTCTTTTTTTATCTTCTTAATATCGAATGTTCCTCTTAATGAATATTATTACTCTCTCTATCATTTTGCTCTACCATTAGTGATAAAAAATTAATAGGAGTAGATGCAGATAAGGAAGAAGATAAACCAAAATTTATACAAGCATTAAATGATAAATGAAACTCAACCATAGATTTTGAACCCATACCACTTCCATTTTTGTGATTGATATTTTTCAAAAAAAACTATTTGTGGAGGATAATAAGAAGAAACTTCATTAAACACAATATATTGTGATACCACATACTTATATGTTTGTGGATCAATATATTTTCAACTATTCTTCATTTCATCATAGCTAATAAAGATGAATTTCTTAGCATTAGTATCAAGCTTGCTTCTCTTTGAGTCTAACATAACATGGAGAACCAAATATTAGGAAATAACTAATATTTGGTTTCTCACCAAACATAAGCTCATATGAAGACTTCAGATTGATTGGACTAAGGAGAGTATGATTAATAACATAACTTGCATATGTTATACCTTCTACTTATAAGACTTTGGGTAAATTCTTTACATGAAGCCAACACTTATAAGTCTCTATAAGATGTTGAATAATCCGTTACCACACCATTTTGTTATAGTGTATTTGCACTTGTAAATTCTCTTTTGATGTAATGCTCTTTGTAAAATAAGAAGAAACTATTATAAGTGAACTCTTTGTCATTATCGATGTATAACCTTTTAATTTTTCTTTTAAGAACACTTTCAAGTGTTAATTTGAACTCTTAAAATTTTGAATAAACTTTTGACTTTTCCTTCACAAAATAGTCTCTAGTGAACGTTGTAAAATTATCAACAAAGAGAAGTATATAATATGAACCTGGACAAGATGGTGTTTGAGTTGAGCCCATTAGATAGCTATGAATAAACTCAAAAGGAAAATTTACACATTGAAAGTGATCTATCAAAATGTTGCCAATATGTTTTGCCATATTGACAATCTTCACTAACTTTATTATTAAAAGTAGTAAGATTAGAAAGATTATTAACTAGACTTTTCTATATTATATTATTTAATTTGAGAAAATTTATATGACAAGTCTAGCATGCCATGCACCATCATTTGTACTCATCTTATTAACATAAGAGGTTGATGCAATAAAATATATAAATATTTGACCCTTCTACTAGTATATACTACATCTGCATTTAATTTTTTTATGTTGTGAAGAAACATGACTTAATTAGGACCAAAAAGAGCATAATTTTTAGCATCAATTGTATTTATAACAAAGAAGAGATTTTTCTTTATACTTAAAACACTATATAGAATATTATCTTTATCTAATGTTATGACGATACCTTTTGTTTCCACTTGGTGAATAGTATTGTATGTCGTGATAATTGCTTCATTACCTTCATATTAATGATGATTGATGCATTGATATCATCACCGATGAGATGATGATCATATCTATCTAGTGATGCTCGAAGTTGATAGATGTCATGGCATTAGTAGAATTAGTCATAAAATATTTGTCCCAATCTTTATCAATAGTATTGAAACAATCTTCTTTATTTGTAATATTTTCTCCTTTAATCTTAACATGATAACTTTTCTTGATATGACGTAACTTGTCATATCTATAATACTTGATCTTCTTTCGATTTGCACAATTGTTCGAAGAAGACTCTGGCTTGTTATTAACATCATCATTTATCTCTTTATCTTTATTATTATATTTTTTATTTATAAAAAAAATATTTTTATCTCCTCTTGAAGTAGAAACTTTCGTTAGAGCTATAAATTACTAAGAAGTAAGAAGATTTTTTAACTCTAGTAACGATGATTGTTGAACTTATCATTGAATAGATGTAACATAAGAAACATATTTTTTCGAATACCATAAATAATATAATATTTATTCATGTATTAGAAATAGGTTCATCTAGATCTAAGAGTAATACATTGAACATAAATTTTTAATCTTTAAAAAATATTGAGAAATTGATAGATCATCTTGGATAGTATATATCAAATCATTCTTCAGATACTAAAGCCGAATCTATTTTTTTTTTTTAATGTATCAAGAGTGATCCAAATCACTTAAACTGATTTACAACCAATAACATTCAAAACGATCATGAGAAATAGATTTTTTTTATATAAATTTAGTTTTTTTCATTTAATGTCCTCTATCTCTTCATGGCGTCTCCTTCATCCCATAAATCTTCTCCTATGAGATATTATTGTAAATAAATATTTCAGATTTTATAGTTAGACTGATTGAAAAGTTCAATATCAAATCCACTAATGCAACTATAATAATCTATAATCGAAAAGATTATCTTTTTCATCAAGAAAATCTTGAAATATAGATTATCACCCCTGTTATTCTGCTATCATATAAAAAAAAAAGAGAGAGATCACATTCAAAGTATAGTCCTTTCTTAAATAATAGTAACAAGGTACCATTAGTCTAAGATCAAGTCAAATATAAGAAGGATAAACTATGACGAAAAAAATATTATATTGAACTTTTCAAAAAAAAAAAATTATAGAGATCTTAAATTATTCTTAGGCCTCGAGACTAAATACTTACTTGAGACTTGAATGAATCTTTACATATAGATATCATATACTTATAGATATAAAATATAATTTAAATCAAGAGTGTCTTATCCTTATAATTTTATTTAATAAATCTAATTTAAAAAATAAGATAATAATTTAAGGTCTTCCAAAGTTATATTTGAACTTTTAACACCGCCAACCTCATCAACTGTGCTACTGCTCAGATCGAGGAAGGTTGGGCGTGGCGTGCCAGCTTGGCCCTCACCACTGTGCCGGCCGCCATCACCACCATAGGTTCGTTGCTCCTCCCTACACTCCCAACTCCCTCGTCGAGCGTAGGCACAACCCAGAAGGCCAAGGCTATGCTCCAAAGGATCCGTGGCACCGATGACATCGACGAGGAGTACGAGGACATGGTTGCGGGCAGCGAGGAGTCGAAGACGATCGAGCACCCTTGGAGCAACATAATGCAGAGGAAGTATAAGCCTCAGCTCACCGTGGCCGTCCTCATCCCCTTCTTCTAGCAACTCACTGGCATTACCGTCATCATATTCTATGCCCCGGTGTCGTTTGAGACCATCGGCTTCGACGATGATGCCTCCCTCCCTCATGTCCGCTGCGATCAGTGGCCTCGTCAACGTCTTCGCCACCTTTTTGTCTCTATCGCGACCGTGGATAAGTCGGGAAGGCGCCGATGTTAGAATATGTGGCCCTTTTATAATTGAATAAGATAGAATAACTAATTGGGTTTCATTCAGATATTTTAGCGAATAGACTAAGTCCACTACATAATGATTCCTCGAGATATCCTTGATGGGAGGAAATCTTCTGAGATCTCATCGTAGACCCTCTGCTCTCGCCTATAAAACAACATCAACATGATCTCTAGGGGTTGAGGGGGTGTTAGAGTGTCATAATGTTGACATCAGTTATTCTCCTCGACTCTCTCGCCAAAACCCTCTCCCAAAATCCATCAATCTAATCTGTGAGAAAGGATAGGAAGAGAGGAGAAAGGGTCTACTCTCCTTGCACTCTTTCAGATTGCGTACGATTGGATTAAAGACGGTCAGATTAAAGACGGTGCTTGCAGCTATTTTGGATTACATATCTTTATGCTTACAATTGGTATCAGAGCCTGGTTTTTGAAATCATGCATTAGATCTGTAAATTAATTTACGATGCATAATTACCTTTATCTTCCAAGAAGTGCTAAGCAGTAATGGTCACCGTCGACCTCGCTGCAAATCTGCGGTTACGCCGAGTAGCGTATGCATCACATAACCCATCCCATATGCGGATATCATAGAACCCGTCCCATATGCCAATATCACAGAACTTGTCCCATATGCGGGCATTACAGAATCCGTCTCGTACGTAGGCATTACAGAACCCGTCCACATGACGGCATCACAGAACCCGTCCACGTGACGGCATCACAGAACCCATCTCACAGAACCCGTCCACGTGACGGCATCACAGAACCCGTCCACGTGACGGCATCACAGAACCCGTCCACGTGACGGCATCACAGAACCAATCCATGCGATGGCATCATAGAACCCGATCGCACACGACCAGAACTCGTCCATGCGACGGTTGGCCGCACGCAGGCAGACAACCCAGGTGGCGGTCATGCGTGAGTAGGTCGTGCACAGGCGGCAGCCGCGTGCTGGCAACAGCCACCCGCGGGCAGGAACCGCCGCAGCGGCAGCGGCCGCACGTGAGCAGTAGCAACCTCACAGCGGTAGCGTCGTGGCGGTAGTGGCCGCGCACAGGCTAGAACTACTGCTGGCAGTCGCGTACAAGCGACAGCCGCGCACAGGCGACGACGGCGATGGCAGATTAGGGTTTTGGCATATTTACATTTTTGCCCTCGAGACTAGGTTTTTAAAAAATTACAGTTTTACCCTTTTTCAAATATCGTAATTACAGTTTATGTTTTGTCAACATATTTACGGTTTTACCCTCGGATCTAATTTCTGTCAAATTACAGTTCTGCCATTCACATATTTTCGATTTATATCCTATCAAATATTTTTGGTTTTTATCATTATGAAATTGAGAAATTTAGGTTATATTCTCAATTATAAAATTGATAAATATCATTTTATTATAATTATGATTAATTTTAATCATGATTATATTTTTAATTATTTGATTGGATTTAATTTTGATTAAAAAAACTATAAATTATGGTTTATTTTATGGTTTTCTCATATGAATTATTCATTATATATGTGGTAAATAAAATTAAAATACAATTATTGTTTTTAGAATTTTAATTTATTTATTCACATGTATATGCTTGAAATTATCATATGAGTTTTATTAAAGTTCAATAATTATTATGGTTATTTATTATTGAACTGCTTAGCATTAATATTCAATAATTATTATTGTTATTTATTATTGAATTACTTTGTATTAATGTTCAATAATTGTTATGGTTATTTATTATTGAACTGCTTTACATAAATGTTCAATAATTATTATGGTTATTTATTATTTAACTGCTTAACATTAATATTCAATAATTATTATTGTTATTTATTATTGAATTGCTTTGCATTAATGTTCAATAATTGTTATGGTTATTTATTATTGAACTGCTTTACATAAATATTTAATAATAATTATTATTATTTTATTATTGAACTGCTTAGCAAAATTAAAGAAATATTGATGAATATTATTTGTAATTTATTTCCCTAAGTTTTATCTGACTAGTAGTTGCCAAAGTGGTATGGGATGATAAACTTTTGTAATATGAATTACAATAAAAGTTTTGTCATTTTATAGGATATTTTTATTTTATATTATTGCATTAGTCTTGTAGCCACCAAAGTGACCTAGACTAATGACTTATAAAATAATATTAAGGAATTAGTCCTAAATGACATTAAGAAAATAATATTCATAATGACACATATAATTAGGAGATTTAGATAATCCCAAAGGAGAATCTAATTCAAATAATTATGTGATGGGTATGATAATACTATTTTAGATATCCTTGCAGTTTAGGGTTGTATACCCAAAGGTAATAATACCTATTCCTCAAGGATTGTATCAGTCCTCCGTAAATATTCTTGAGTGAACACTAGATATATCAATATTTCACCCAAAGGTGTAATATAGATGATATCAATAGTTTATCAATTTTTTGACAAACTCAATAATGATATCAATTGCAGAAAGAGTCGGTTGTAAGCAGTTCAATAATGATATCAATTGCCAAAACTGTAAATATTATTGATAATGATAACCTAAATTTCTCAATTTCATAATGATAAAAACCAAAAATATTTGATAGGATATAAATCGAAAATATGCGAATGGCAGAACTGTAATTTGACAGAAATTAGATCCGAGGGTAAAATCGTAAATATGTTGACAGAACATAAATTGTAATTACGATATTTGAAAAAGGGTAAAACTGTAATTTTTCAAAAACCTAGTCTCGAGGGCAAAAATGTAAATATGCCAAAACCCTAATCTGCCATCGCCGTCATCGCCTTCGCGAGCGGCTACCCGCTGCTGCCTGCGGCCCAGTCGCCTGTGCGCGGCTGCCGCCTGTATGCGACTGCCAGCGGCAGTTCTAGCCTGTGCGCGGCCACTGTCGTTGCGGGGCTGCTACTGCTCACGCGCGGTTGCTATCGCTGCGGCGGTTCTTGCCCGCAGGTGGCTGCTGCCAGCACACGGCCGCCGCCTGTGCACGACCTACTCACGCATGGCCGCCACCTGGGTTGTCTGCCTGCGTGCGGCCGACCGTCGCATGGACGGGTTCTAACCGTGTGCGACCGGGTTCTATGATACCGTCGCATGGATGGGTTCTATGATGCCGTCCACGATCGCGTGGACGGGTTCTGTGATGCTGTCATGTGGATGGGTTCTGTAATGTCGTCACGTGGATGGGTTCTGTAATGCCGTCACATGAGCGGGTTCTGTAATGCCCGTGTACGGGACGGATTCTGTAATGCCCGCATATGGGACAGGTTCTGTGATGTCGGCATATTCGACGGGTTCTATGATGTCCGCATACGGGATGGGTTCTATGATGCGCATGCTACTCGGCGTAACCGCAGATTTGCAGCGAGGTCGACGGTGACCATTACTGCTTAGCAATTCTTGGAAGATAAAGGTAATTATGCATCGTAAATTAATTTACAAATCTAATGCATGACTTCAAAAACGGGGCTCTGGTACCAATTGTAAGCATAAAGATCTGTAATTATGCTATGTCAATAATGCGGAAATAATTTATATGTCAGGATTGAAATCAATGCATAGATCTAATTATACGATGCGTACCTTTTGATGTCATATGTTCAGAGATCCCGTTAATCTGCTAAGCACCGTCTTTAATCCAATCGCACACAATATGAAGAAGTGCAAGGAGAGTAGACCCTTTCTCTTCTGGTTTTTGGGGTTTTGAGGAGAGAGTCGAGGAGAATAACTGAATCCCTCGACGGAGAGGTGCGTCTATACGTGTCAACGTTACGACACCCTCAACCCTTAGAGATCTTGTCCCTTTATAGGCGAGAGCAAATATCTGAACGGAACCTAATTAATTATTCTATCTTATTCAATTATAAAAGGATTATTCTAACAGAAGACACATGCGAGCCTCATCGTCCTCTTCTTGGCTAGCTGGTGCCCAGTGAGATCTTTCCCTTGGAGATCCGAACGGCAGGTCGAGCATCACAGTCTAGTGCAACATGCTCTTCACATTAATCATCGCTCAAGTGTTCCTGAAGGCACTCTGCCACTTGAAGTTCGGCCTCTTCTACTTTTTCGGGGGATGGGTTTTGGCCATGACGCTATTCATTGCTTTCTTCTCGCCGAGACGAAGAACGTGCCGACCGAAGAGACGCTGCTACTGTGGGAGAAGCATTGGTTCTGGAACAAGTCTATCGCCGATGAGGATGTCCATGTTGGAAACTTGGATATAGGCAAAAGCAAAATGTCGGTCGTCACCATTGTGTCATGGATTGGCAAAGGAAGAAGAGATGGATGACCAATTCACAATGGGACATATGCGAGTGCTTTAATCGGAGATTCAAGAATTGATATGTTGCACACACCCTTACCACATTTATGTACATATGATTTGTTTTCATCACATCTAATTCATAGCAAAGTTTTATCAAAATGAAATGTACATAAAAACATCGAAAATGTTTGTATCTTGTATGATATGAATGTATTATTATGATGTAGTTGCTTGCTGTTAAGATTGATAAATATTTTCAGAAATTTTAATTATATTTAAATTAATTGATAGAGTTTTAATTAAATTAAAAACTCCTTGATAAATTATGGTTTATTCCTATAAATACACATCTTGAGTTTGGTCTTAACGAGAGAAAGAGTTAAGACACTTTGATTGCTGATTTCCAAAAAGAATTGAGAGAAAAATTTATGTAAAAGATAACTCAAGAATCTTATATTTGATCTTATATATTAAAAAATATGATTTTTTCAATGAATATAGACAGAGATTTACTAAACTACATTAAATGTTACATTCAAAGTTATGGAATCTACCCGACGTTTTTAGCTTGTTAATCTCCGAAGTTTTTCTTTTGATTTTTAGTCTTTCTTCTCTCCATCACTAGCACTCGAAACCTAAAAGAGACAACAAGAACATGAATATAAATTGAACATCTCATCTTCTCTTTATCTACCTTTAATAATAATGTAGGAGATATATTCAAAGTTATGGAATCTTACTTCTACCGACTAAAAAAATGAATATAAATTGAACAAAGAAATTGAAAATTCACAAGAAAAATTAAAAGTTCATTTTCATCACATCTCTCTCAATCTCAAAGTCCCTTGTTACAACTCACAATGCTAATTAAACTTCTAATGTTAAATTAACAAACTAGTCAAGAAAACATTGGTGGCATTTGGTCCATGAACTAAAATTTCACTCCCAGAAATTCCGTAAACTCGACCAACATATATCACGTATATATTTATATTAAAGAAAGGTATACATAAGAAAAATAATTAGATTTTCATAAGTATTATTAACAAAATTAAAAGGCTTAAGTGCTAAGAGTATGTGTATGTATGTATACTAACTAATCATATTTTGACAAGCATTGTTAAAATATTTTTTTTTCTTTTGAAAAGATTATTTGATGTCTCTCTCTTTCAGTAATATATTTGTCTTGCTGGTATCATAAGCTCCACAGCAAGGACGAATGCTATGGTAAAGTGAGATCTAATGTCAGTGTTTCTGTAGCTGTTGGATATGAGGGAAGGCCAAGTCGAACTGTATCTCTAGTGTTCCTTTTGTTCTCTCAATTTGCTATGAGCACTCTGATGTTGACTGTTCCATCGACGTTCTGTTCACAAAATGCAGATGGTCATGCTTGCATTGTGACTCAGTAATGGCTGACAAGGTGGATCAATGGGTGCTATGTATCCGTGAATGCTATTACTTCAGTTCCCATCCTGCATCTGCCCACTTGTTGAAGCTCAAGATTCTTGTCTCACTTACTTTCTTCTTCAATAGATGGATTCTTAGCCATCTCTTACTGCTTTGGATCCTCAAACACCGAGATCAAAAGACATTAATGAATGGCACCTTGTACTGCGAAAAAAGAACTGTCCTCATCCCATGCTCTGTCTGACTTTTCTGCTGCCTCTTACTCCAAAGCTGCATTAACTAAATGAAAAGATAAAGGTGTCAAAGCAAACTGCCCTGCGTCCCTCCACGCTGCTCTCAGCAACTACTCCGTGTGGTGATCAGGAATCTCTCGTGTCCTCTGGTCTCTCTACTTGTCAATTATGTGTGTGCAGCTTTCTATGTATTTGGTTCTTTTTCTTTAGTATGTGGGATAGTTGCCAAGATGGAGTGGATTTGCCTCAGCTGAGTTGCGGTGGGATGTTTGTTGGTCTGCCATTGTTGACAGAGAAAGAGAGGGCTTAAAAGACTGCAGGGTGCTGCTCCCATGTTGTAAGAACCGCTGCACCCTTGTTCTTGGCTCGGTTCCACAGGGAGACATGCATATAGTCTGGTGAGTGATGACAGGAAGAAGAAGGGAGGACCACATCACATGCTTGGGTCTTGCATATGGTTCAGTCTCTTTCCATCAGTGGGGGCAAAATCTGTGTGCAGTTCACATGTTGCTCAACTAATCAAAACCCTGCGTCTGCTTCCTCACTACTTTTTGATTCAGATGTGAGTATCCGTCTTCAATGGAACGTCGCAGAGAGCTTTGCCATGAAACTGGTAATCGAGCAGCATTTTACAGTGCTCTGATTTCAGATGTCAAATCAAATCTAAGATTTGATAGAATAGCTTTTCATTTTTCATGTTATGGCAACCACAGATTGTTTAACCACTGACATCTTACAGTAAAGGTTTATTTGGATACTTAACCTACACAGTTATGTTGGCAAATGACTTCTCCTGGATATTTACTGATAGTTCAGCTTCGTCTCCACTGTAATTGAGAGGCTTGATGGTCCAATGACATCCATAGAGAGAGAGAGAGAGAGGATACTATTCCATCTTATGTTCCCGTTCTGGAGTGGATGACAGGAGATTCAACATGCTACTTGGTACCGGGATAAGTGTTCCTCATTGGCTGTGGCAAGAGACCAGTTGTGAAGAACTTAGCCTTATCATGATAAGTAATTAGAAACATCAACTCATGGTTAACACAGACAAACCCCACGCCATGTTAATAGTGGTAACGCAGACGAAGTAGAAGCCCCAAAAAGTGGTTGGGGGTCAAAGGCTGCCCTGTGTAGTACAGGCCGCGCACAACATTGAACACCGAGTCTAAGCCATAGATAGATGACAGCAGTCTCCCTAATCGTCTACTGATCCAAATTAGACCTAGAAACAAACCCTCCGATGGCCTCCTTAGCTGCACCGGGGTCCTTCATCGCACACTACGAAGCTCTTAAGCTCGACTTAGAGGCTATGCTACTTAGTTGTTACGTAGCACCGGGATTAGAGTTGGCCGGAGGAGTGGGCGAGGTAGGCGAGGGCGCCGACGAGGGGGGCGTTGATGTAGGTGGCCGGCTCGGACCGCGCGTAGTCTGACCGTTGGTCCGGGAACCGGTCCATGGCGTCCGGCCCGCCGACGACGGCGCCCGTGAGCGGGTTCGGGTTCGGGGCGGAGGTGTACAGCGCCGTGAAACCCGCGGAGCACGGGATCTTAGCCGGGTGGGCCGCCACGGACGGCAGGGACGACCCCCGGTGGTGCACCTGCTGCGGGTACCTTGCGCCGTAGCCCACCATGTAGGACATCTTCTGCGGGTTGTCGCCGAGGATGTAGTCCACCTGGGCCGCGCCGCCACCGGCCACAAAACGGGGTTAGCGCCGGCACAGGTTAATCCCGCAGGGCACTGATGAAAGAACATCATTCCCCATGGTTTAAGTGCACGGAGGACTCACCTGTCGCTTGGCGATGGAGCGGAGCTTGCGGGGGGTGACGGTGGTGCCGCCGCAAGAGACCACCTTGGAGGAGTAGGTGAGGAACTTGGCGTAGGCGACCAACAAGAAGGAGGTGGAGGTCACGTACTGCATGTTGCTGTCACCCATCTTAAACAGCAGCCCACCTGTGTTCAAAGATACATTCAGATCACTTCGCTGAAGCTTAGAACATGTTGACGTATCTCTTCAGGGAGAGGGGTAAAGAGGCAACCTGGAGTGTATTGGGTCTGGGAGAAGGGTGTCCCCGGGATGAGGGAGCAGATAAAGTTGTCAGCATGGCCCTTGTAGTCATGCAGAGACTTCAGGTTTTGGACCAGAAAGGCCTGTAACAAGGCCACCGGAAGAAGAACAGCTATAAGCACAGCCCATCACTCAAAACAATAGTGGAAGGTTGATGGGAGTCATATTAACCTTGGAGAGGAGGATTCTGGCTCCCACATGCTTGTTGTCCCACCCAAAGGTGTTATCAGACTCGTCAGCGCCGAGGGTTTGACCGTTGGCCTCGATGTAGTTGAGGTACGTCGGATTCTTGGTGGCCTTGTGAAGCCATGCTGCTCCCCAAAGCAGCTCATCCTTTTGACCAGTGGAAGAAACAGAGGTTTATAGTCTATACCAGAAAACAGAGGTGGAGAAGGGGAGTTTTTTATGCTCTTTGCATCCAATGGAAGAGAAGAAAGGAACCTGATAGCCGGAGTAAGAGCAGTAGAAGGGGCAGACAACATTCTTCAGCCCATTGCTGTAGGAACCTCTGTACTTGTCAGCAAACTCAAACACCTGAAACCCAATATAAGAGTGTTTGGAAGGGAATATTTTGGTTGGTAGCAATAGGCTTTTGAAAGAGGTTTTTAGCTATATTACACTGATAGCTCTGTTCCGAAGAAGCTTGGAGTAAGCTGGGTCAGATTTCCTGAAGACCAGAGAAGCAGCGGCGAGGGCGGCGGCGGTCTCGGCCGCGACATCGGAGCCTGGGTTGCTGTTGTCCACCTTGTAGACTGTTCTTGGGGTGTCCATGTCTTCTGGCCTCTCCCAGCAAGCGTGATCCTTGTTTGGATCTCCCACCTACAGATCGACAACATAATGGCTACGTGACACAAAGTATCGGATTTCTATTCTAAAAACCATCACAAGTTTGGATTTTTTCCATTACAGAACCGCTTTGTCTTCACCAAGAGAAAGGAACAGAGAGTACCGGAAGAAGAGGAGGCAAAGGAACAGGGAATCATGAAGGAGAACTGAACCTGAACATATATGGTGTTCGGATGAGCAGTGGCTTTGAGGAGGTAGTCAGTGGCCCAACGAACCGCCGCTCTGGCGTTCTCCAGCTCACCCTTCATCATCCCGCCGAACTCTATCACACTCCAAGACAGCATGGTGGTGGTGAAAGCCATGGGGAAGCCAAACTTCACGTTGTCCCCTGCATCATAGTACCCACCAACCAAGTCCACCTACATTTTGTCAACACGAAACGAAGTTAGATTCCTACAAGCAACACCAAAACCAGAAGGAGAACGAAGTCCAGAGCACTTGCATTCATGGCGGAGCCATCCGACAGGCCAGAGTTCCTCCTCCATGTCATTCTCTGGTTCGCAGGCAGCCTCCCTGACCTCTGCCCTTCGAAGAAGAGTATGGACTTGGAGAGTGCGTCTCGGTAGTTGTGGTTCGCAGGCCCATGATGGCCTGGAGAGCCAATGGCACCGGAAGCAAACAGAGAGAGAAGGAAATGTGAGAGGAGGAGAAACGAAGGACGGGAGTGAGCCATTGGCCTCCAAAACCAACCTCAACTGAAGCCAACTAAACTGAGCCCTCGACCACAGCCGAAGAGCTCTGAGAAGGGAGCCCCATTTATAGAGCCAAAAGCAACTACTCTGCTGCTCCTCTGCTCAGCCATTATTATTAGCACTAGTTTTAACACTTTAAAGCTTCACACCTTAAATACCACCATATCATTTCACTGCACCAACAGGTCAAATGAAAGAACATGCCCTCGCTTCTATTCCCTCTTCCTGTTGCAGTTTGCAGATTTAACGACATTGGCTTAGACATTTAATAAGGCCGCCAAATCTAGATGTGTTCATATGGATTAATGGCGTAGTAGGTTAAATTGTTCTGAAGTTGTGTGTTCTTTTTACTGAAGAACGAGCACAAATCCATATATCTCCCTTTGATAAAAGGTCATTTAATCTCAGTTTTCTCATGTATCCCGATGCACTGGTTCACATTCACATGTGATGCCTTGCTCCCTTGTTCAACTCAGAACTCAGTTGTCAGTCAGTCGTCAGTCACTTTTCTACAGAAGCTTACATTTGCCTGCTGGCTACTTGGAGCAAGCAGTAGGTGACAGACATGAATCCTACCAAATCCTGTGACACCCAATGGGAGAGACCACACAGGGATGTGCAAGGCTTAAATAACGCATGACCAGAGCTTATACATGATTAGACATCTCTAAGACTCTTAACTACGCCTTAGCTAAGAATCCTAGGAGCGTTCCCCAAGAACACCTATCTAATGCTGCTCCTTAGCGAGGACGACTGTGGCATTTGGATGAGGGCAAACGAGGCTCGCTTTGAAGGAGAACCTCTGATGGATGCCGAGTTAGGAAAAGGCAAGTGACTAGGGATTGGTTGGTCTCCTTCCACCACTGCGAGGGAGAGAGCGCATCCTATGCGGTGAGCTGACAGTGTTGCCAAAGGGTCAAAAGCGCAACATCGCGTGTCGCAACCCCAACCACCATTCTACTCGATTACATGCACCCCATTAGCTGCTGCTACAGTAAGGGATAGAACAGAGAACCAAAATGGAAAGAAAATATTGGCTACTTGCTCATAATTCTCCTCTCAGAAGACGGCAACATACAACACGAGCTTTCTGAACATTGATCTTTGTAGAGAACTTTCTTTGTAGCAGCGGAAGCTTGACACTAATCTCTCATAAAATGACAGTGTTGTATACATGTTGACAAAATCATTGTGGGATAGAAACATAGAAAGGGAGGAAAAAATACAAAAGAAAAAGGAGGATAAAGATAGAGGACAGATTTGACTGGAGAGAGAGACATTATGCTGGGCTGCTCTTTTTGCATGAGGCTTCAGGGTTTGGGTCATGTGCTGTCTCATGTGTCCAATATGCCGTGACCCCACTAACACGCTCTCTCTCTCTCTCCCTCTGTGTGAAGCCTTTGAGTTTCATGGCGGTATATCTCCACTGCGCCTCCCAAAGATCAATTCGTTTGACCACCTCGGGCGCCGCAATTTGAAGGAATATAAGGCTTTTATTTGCTCGTCTCCGCCGTGGATGGCGGATTTAGTCGCTTGTTCTACTCCTTTCCTCTTGGGGTGTGGTGCTGTCTCTCTCCTCGAGCAGATCTCGGCAGGATTAGAGGAGAGAAAGGTGAAGGAGAGAAGGAAAGAGAAAGCTGAAGACCAACCAAATCAAATGGAAAGTAAGAAAGTAAATGATTGTGTGATTCCAATGGGCCCCACTTCAGTACCAGAAGCCTTCGTTTCCCCTTTCTTTTTTCTTTTCTAAGTAATAAAAGGCAGATTCCACACCTTAAATCATGAACGACGACAACAATAATAATTTTAATTTTAATTTTAATTTGATGATCAATTTTGATTTGCCTTAAATAACGACATTATTCTTATAAATTAAAATGGGAGAGATGTTGAACGTAAACAACACTTGAAATTAATAGTGGAGTTAACAAAATCGCAAAAAGAAAAATTACATGTTGAACGTAAACTACATCTAAATTAGTAATTATATCTATTAAATAATAATAATAATAATTAAAAATTAAAGAGAGAGATATGGCTAAATTTCAGGATCTCACTACTTTTTAATGTCTTAAAAAAATAACAGCGAGAATACAATTAATCTGATCAGCATTTGCAATTGGTAGCGAACTAATTGGTCTGACTCGATTCAATCAGTCGTTCTTATTTCCTTGACATTTCTGATCTAAAAGCCAAACTGGAACGTCAAGAGTCCAATAACTGATCCTTTCCTATCAGATGAGCCAAACCCGTGGGTTGACATTTGAATAGAAACAGTCAGAACTGCTCAACGGGCAGAGGCCCAACGGTCGGGCCGGCTTTGGACAAATAGGCGGTTTATATCAAACCCAATTTGGACCGAAGCCTCACACTACTGATATGGTTCGGTCTGGCCTTACAGCCGGGCCAATTGAGGGGCTTCAACGGTCGAGTTATTTACCGTTATACCACATCATACCCCACAATGTAAAGACTCGTAGCTCTTAATCATATAACTGAAAACAGATTGCGGTACAAAGATGTCACCATAACAAGCAGGATGCTTCAACGCTTCCAAAGAAACGTTTTATTCCACGCATCCGATGTACATCACAGTCAATCGGAGGAGAACGACGATGAGGCAGACTCGGTCAAGAAAAGATGCAAACGCCGTTGACTTAGTTCAACCCTGCGGTAAAAGGGACGGAGGTCGATCCTAGCCACTGATCGCCTTCGATGAAGGACTCCACCGTGAACATGCTGGCTTCGGCGGAGCTGTTGATCACCCTGTATCCAGGCCATTTCACCCTGTTGGCGGTGCTCGATCCCGGCCCGCGGTTCATGTACTCCCCGTAGTACAGCGTGCTCAGCGCGAAGTCGCCGTCCCACTCTAGCCACCCCGCCGGGTTGATCAGGCTGTCCAGGAGCGACTGCATGTACACCGTCCTCGAGTACGCCTTCCACGGCCTACCGAGGTAGGTGGAGAAGTTGGACTGCACCGGCGCCAGGTCGGAGGCCGCCGCGACCTTGCAGTTCTGAATCGAGATGCCGGTGTTCTGGTTCGGATCCTCGCGGCCCTGCGCCGTGAAGATGTTCTTCTGGTTGGATAAGGGCTTCCGGGCGTACAAGTTGCAGTTCTGGAGCACGACTCCGGCGTTTCCGAAGATGAAGTCGATGGTGCCGTAGACGTCGCACTCCCTGTAGAACTGACGCAGGGAGTGAGCGTAGAGGGTGTCTTGGTAGCCCACGAAGCTGCATCTGTAGAAGGCGGAGAGGTCAGCGCCCACCCTGAGCGCTACAGCCTGGTGCTTGCTGGGGCCTGCTGAGTTCTCTATGGTCATGTCCCGCATGAGGAAGCCATTGCCGACGATAGCTGCCAAGGATATAGTAACACAAAACTTACAGAAGCATAGCAACAGTAGAAGAAACTCCATCTACCATTTTACTGCCCTCTTCACCACCCACATAAATCCTTCAACTCGATTTGTTTAATCATTAGATTGCATATAAATCATTAATAATGCATGATCCAATTAAAACATCACTATTAGATGCTAATTAGCATGTTTCTCGCAAATCAAACCGACATGCGACAGCTTCTCTTGACATGAGAAAACATGCACGTTCTTCTTCTCGGGTCCCGTGATACATGGATTTATTATAAGTATAATGCAACCCTATCTTTTGAGGATCTAAATCTATATTCTCTTTTGGATCTGGATGCAGAAAACACGGTCATAGATTTGCTGTCCCTCGTCTTAAAGCTAGTCCGGTGACCGACATGCCTTTTGGTTACCATGAAATGAATGGAAACTTGCTATTCTGTCCGTTTCTGCTATGTGTACTTTGGACACGCCATGCGTCAATGGACGGACCACGATGAGAATTGACAAAGTATGAGGCCGTGTGCCACGACGAATGGTAACGCTTACTGTATCGTGTGGGACTCGTTTACATGAACTAAACCGCGTCCAATAATTTCTAGATTCCGCGTCAGAGGACAAAGGTGTGGCTAGCTAGCTGTTCACTCTCCTCAATAATACAACAAAGTGCAGTGGATCACGAGCATTGGACTGCATAAATGACTACAGAAACAAGAGCAAAGAGTTAATACTCAGTTACAAGATGTTAAGTACCTACAGCCTGATTTATTTATCTAGACTGAACCACTCACTGTCGGACTCATGTGGAGTCCTCAACTTAATGTGGCACTTAAATGATCGAAGGGTTACTAGTGTTTTCCTCCTTCGTCCCAAAATGCTGCATGGTAGATTTTGACTGTGCAAGTTCTCTTCTGATAGTGTACTTAATCTCCTACATATCTTAATGTTTCGGGTTCATACAGAATTCTAGCTGCACTACCATAAAGGCTGTAGTGACCGCCAGCGATTTCCGAATTAAACGCTCACTGTTAGATCTCCTATCCCGACATGGTTATAGATATGCTAGTTGGAAAGTGGATAGATCTTTATGGACCTAAGTTAGTGTTATAGCGAGAAGTACAGTCAGGTGGCAGAATAATCGAATAAGAAATTTTGGGAAGAGGACAAGGAGAGAAAGGTTTCTTACCGACGGTGGCAGACCTGAAGGTGGTCCATCCATCGACCACATTTCTGCTCGCCTTCACCACCGTCTTCCCGATGCCGTCGCCCATGAACATCAGGTTCGTCTGGCTCTTCCCCACCTCCACATTCTCTAAGTATGCCCCCGCCTTTATATATATCACGAACCTCGTCTCGCTTTTGCTCGGCGCCGCCGCCACCGCGTCGCTTATTGTCGTGAAGTTGCCGCTCCCGTCCTTGGCCACGATCAAGTTCGGGGTCGTGGTGTTCGCCGCAGCCTGCAGCAGCCTCCGGTCCTTGCCTGACACCCACACCGGGAACCCCTCCGCCACCTCCCCATACCCCTCCAAAGCCTCCCTTCGCGGATGCGGCGACTTCTGCCGCTGGATCTTCTTCATCATGGCGAGGGAGTTGCTGACGAGGTGGGACACGTGGTAGAGCGGCTGTTCAATGACCGAACGGTACCCGCCATCTTTGCCGACGTAGGCGAAGCCGTCAAGACAGGTATACTGGTTGGTGATGGCGGCGGAGAGCAGTGTCTGGACATGGTCGACGTGGGAGCCCGGGTTGGCGGTGAGGTCGGAGGTGGCGTCGAGCAGCTCGTCGAGAGTTTGCGAAAAGAGATCGAGACAGTCGGTGAGGGCGTAGCGTTGGCGGGTGTCGAGGGTGTAGTTGTGGTGGTGGAGGTATTTGGTACAGTTCTTGGCGGACTTGATAACGGCGGCTTCGCTGGCATTGATGGTGGCGCAGATGACCTCAGGGAAGGACTTGGAATGCAAATCCGGAATGGTGGAGAGTGTGGAGGCGCACAGATCGGGGTACAGGGTGCCGTCACAGTGGTCTGTGGAGTCTTGGAGGTGTGAATGTACATGGAGTCGGTGGTGGTAAGGCACTGGCTTTGACACATTGGACAACGTTAGAAGCAGGAGAAACAGAGAGGAGAAGGCGACGCACGAAAGGAGGAGTTTGCTCCTGCTGCTGCTAGTCGTGAAGAGTGTCGGCACGGTGATCATCTTGACGATGGAGAGTGGAAGTACAGAGTTGAGAAAGAGGGGCGAAGGCAGGCAGCTTAAGTAGGACTGCGAGCGCTACGATCCATATCTACAGACCTGTCGGCGCGTCATACTACGGTGTATTATTCTTGTTGGAAAGGAATGGGGAGATCTCATCTCATCTGCAGTCGGTGGGGAAGGGCTGTTTGCGTCGGGAGTGAAAGAGGGGATGAGAGAGGAGGAGTAAAGGGGCCATTCACGTGTTCTCATTGATTCCTCTTGCAGACAAACACATCAAGGAAGAGGGACGCGTACAACAGTAGGTTGGGCTGACTCACCCGGAGATGAAGGAGATCCCTGTAGACGTTAAAAGTTCATTTATAGCCACTTCTTAATTAGTGTGAAATAGAATCCATATTTCTCAAAAATTATCTCATATTTGTCTCTCAAAAGGAAATTAGAAAAGCCACTATTCTTAATTAGGGACTCTGAATCATACTTGGGGAGGCTTTTACAGCAAATATACATTTTAAGAAGATTGTTCGACTTGGGATATTGATTAAGCAATTTATCCCATTAAATTAATTAGAGATAACAACAATCAAATAAGAAAAAAAAAGTAATAAAAGTTTAATAGGTATCAATTATAAGTTCTGAATATTCCAAAAAGAAAACTCTTGAATTCCTTGGGCCTACATTTAATCTATAGAGTGATGATGATGGCACTCGAAGAACAAGCTACTAAATCCATCTCTCTATCAGTGTCGCTCCTCAACTTTACTCAGATCACAGAGGATTCTCCACACAGATGTACATACGTGCAGCCAAATTAACAACATGGAGATGGAATACTTACTTGTCTGGTCAAATATCTCAGATAGTTGTCAAGTCGAAGAGGCCACATTTGCATTTCCCATCGCATGTTTTGTAGCTAAGACAAAGTTGACAGAGCGAAAGAGAGAGCATTAAGTGGATAACACGACTTGAAATGACATGACCTCTCTATTACATAAAATAATCATTTTTGTCGGATAAACTCTAATTTAAACCTCTACAGGTTTGATAATAATGTTAGGAGTAAAAAAGAAATCAAAACATAGAATCACCTATTATCCATTTATTATTTATTAGTGCAACACTAATAAATACAGTATTTGGATTATTATAATAGATACAGCATTTGGATGACTTCAAAATTGAATAGTCATTGATACACAATAAAATTACACAATAAGCACATGAAATACTATATAATAAAATTGATTATTTTAATATGTTTTACGCGACTTGTTGCAAGAAATCTCCGCATCCTGTTTACTGTGTGATCTCATTAATTTGCAGCTCATGTGATGAATCAGCAATCGGATTTCTGAGGTCAAATCTGCAGATGGGATGGCGGCACAATTAAGATTGCAGATATCTATCCCAATGCTGCCGAACAATGCCGTGCTTGATCCTTTGTTGGCAAGGTAGCATTTCCCAGTATCAACCACGTACAACATCTCATGTGGACGTGAATGGCCATAAAGCTCGTACAAGCCGCTTATATATACCTCATGGAAGCTCTCACCATCGCCATCGTCCGAAGAAGATCCAGAAGCTCTGCATCACACTTGGAAGAAACATGGCTTACTACACCTTTGCCTTCTTCCTCCTGTTCTCCTCCTCCCACCTTTTCGTTCGTCCCACTCGCTCCAGCATCCTCCCGTCTGTTCCCGTCGACCGTTCCACCGCATGCAACTTGACGCTCGACCCCGACTTCTGCAACACCGTCCTCCCCCATCGAGGCTTCCACAACCTCTACGACTACGGTCGCTTATCCCTCGCGAAGTCGCTCTCCAGTGCCAAAGAGATGCTTGACTCGGTCAACACCTTCCTCGCTCGCCCCTCGGTCTTGCCGCCGAACGCCATCTTGGCGCTCCAAGACTGCAGGCTGCTGTCGGGCCTTAACGTCGACTTCCTGACGGCGGTCGTAAATGAATTGAACGACACCGACTGCCTCCTCGACCACCAAGCCCAGAAGGTGCACGCCATCCTCTCAGCTATCCTTACCAACCACCAGACCTGCTATGATGGCCTGCAAGTGGCGGCGTCCGCGTGGTTCGTCAGGAACCTCGGCACAGTTCCTCTGTCCGTCTGCAGCAAGATCTATAGTCTTTCCCTTTCGCTCTTCAAGAACTGGATCCCAAAACAAACGTGTAGTAGCCACAAAGGCCAGGCTCACTCAAGATCCCCCCACAGGAGGGCACTGTTGTTCCACGAAGTCGGGGTTGGTCGGCACGGCGAGCTGCCGCTGAGGATGTCGGCCCCAAAGAGAGAGTTGTTCGAGAGGTGGAGCGGCCGGCGGCTCCTTCAGGCCACCGACTCCGTTCTTGTGCACGACGTGGTGGTTGTTAGCCCAGATGGCAGTGGGAACTTCACGACGATCGGAGACGCCGTGACCTCGGCCCCTAAAAATCTCAAAAGTAGCAATGGCTACCACTTGATATACGTCGCCGCCGGAGTCTACCAGGAGTACGTCGTCATCCCAAACCATACGACGTACTTGATGATGATTGGCGAAGGGATCAACCAGACGGTGATCACCGGAAACCATAGCGTTGCTGATGGCTGGACCACCTTCCACTCTTCCACCTTCGGTATGCGGCCGCTCGTTCAAGATTCCTAATTGCTTTGGTTCTCAAGAACTTTTGTCCATGTAATATTCTCGCTCTGCAGCCGTCATGGGAGAAGGATTCGTGGCGATGAACATAACCTTCCGAAACACCGCCGGTCCAATCAAACATCAGGCGGTCGCGGTCCTCAACGGCGCAGATCTGTCCACCTTCTACGGCTGCAGCATCGAAGGCTACCAAGACACGCTGTACACCCTCTCCATGAGGCAATTCTATAGGGACTGCGACATCTACGGCACCGTGGACTACATATTTGGCAACGCGGCGGTGGTGTTCCAGAGCTGCAACGTCTACTCCCGGCTGCCCTTCCGCCGGCAGAGCAACGCCATCACGGCGCAAGGCCGGACCGACCCCAACCAGAACACCGGCACGTCGATGCAGTTCTGCAGGTTCCTCGCCGCAGGTGACCTGACCTCCAGCGACGGGACGACGAAGACGTACCTCGGCCGGCCGTGGAAGAAGTACTCGAGGACGGTGATCATGGAGTCATTCATGGATTCGTTGATCGATCCTGCGGGCTGGGTACCATGGAACGGCAAATTCGCGTTGGATACGTTGTACTATGCAGAGTACAACAACACCGGCAAGGGTTCCGACACGGACAACCGTGTTACCTGGCCAGGATACCATGTCATTAGCAGCGACGACGCCATGAATTTTACTGTCAGAAACTTCATTCAGGGAGATAATTGGCTACCGCATACTGGGGTAGCTTATGACGGCGGATTGTTCTAATTGACTTATGGTTGGAATCGACTCCAAGTAGAACTCTTTCACGGTTCCGTCCATTTGTTATATTTGCTGCTCAATAAAGATATCAAATGGTTCTTCTCCTGAAATACTTATGAAACCAGATGTAGCTGCATTCAGTACTACATATTAGCATAATTGCATCATACCCCAGCGTATTCTGTTCTTTAGAGTAGAAGGTTTGAGTCTCAATATATGTAACTCGCTAAGAGGGAGAAAACAGAGGAAAGGATTCTGTTCTTTAGAGAAGAAGGTTTGAGTCTCAATATATGTAACTCCCTAAGAGGGAGAAAACAGAGGAAGGAATTATGTTCTTTTGAGAAGAAGGTTTGAGTGTCTGTGTAACTCACTATCTGTTGGAAAAACCTGTTAACGCGGAATAATTTTTTTTTTCTCTTTATGTATTAAAATATGTTCCTCATCAAAATACCAACTTGATATCAAAATAGAAATATCAGCCAGAACAATATAAACAATAGAGCAATAAATCAATCACATAGTGAGACCAAATTTTTAACGTGAAAAACCCAATGTGAGAAAAACTACAAGATCGTAATCCACCTCAAACTTCCACTATCAATAGTAATGATAACAGGTTTATAGTAAGTCTTCTCTAGAATAACCAGAGGATCACAATAATATCAAGATCATATATCTTGGCTCAAGAATAGCATATCTTCATCGCATAGATGGATCTCATCGTAAGAGAATTTTAGATCTCACAAAGTGGGTATAACAGAAAAGTACCTCAGAGATGCTAAATTATATATCAACACCGTTAGAATTATAGAACTTACTGTAAGGATTCTCTGCATAAAATTTGGGCCAAAACTGATAATGTTTGGCCACCGATCGTAAAACTCAAACCTTACTTTCTCTCTCTATATTATTTCCTCTCTCTCTCTCTCTTCACCTTTTGTCTTTTGATCATTGATTAGGGCTCCAAAGGCCCAATTGTCTAAGCCCACATATGGGCTGAACCCAACACTATGGAAAGAAATATGTAAAGAATTTATTGTAAAAGGAAGATACATATTTATATAGATTGTAAGAGAGACTTTTTTCAATTATGTGTTTAAATTATGCACTCAAATATGTGGTTGATCTTCAAATCATAGATTGATTGAGGATTAGAATACGTAAAGAATGCAAAGTTATCATTTTATATTTACCTATATCATATTCTTCTATCGTACTCTTGCAAGATTGAACTTTCAACAAGATGTTAATTTTGGATCGATGCAACTAAAATATCCTACGTACGAGAGACTTTGAGGGAGTTTGCTAGTTAGTCAGAAGTATAAACGTGAGAAATATGTAGCTGACGTTTGACAACTTGATCTTTAATAAAGTGGAAGTCAATGGTAATGTGTTTCATGCGTGAGTGAAATATTGGGTTGACACACAAATAGGTGGCATAAACATTATCATAGTATATTGTAGGAGTAGATTGGGAGTTGATGTCAAGTTCGTATAGTAGATTGATGATCCAGATGAGTTTTGTAGTAGTAGTAGTGATGGCTCAGATTTCGTGGTTAATTTTGTGACTATATTTTATTTTTAAAAACTTCACCTGATTAGATTTGCTCCAAAGAAGATAATGTAAGTTGAATCATCAATATTGTCTGCCCAGTCAGCATCGATGAAAGCATGAAGATGAAGTAAAGTGTTTATAAAGGAGAAATCCATGATTGAGAATCATTTTAAGATATCACATAACACATTTTAGTGCAGACCAATGTATAGTGAAGGGTTGATAGATGAATTATGATAATTTATTGACTACAAATAAAATATATGTGTGTTTGAGAGATAAATACTATTACAAGGAACCAAGTACTTATCGGTATTGTGTGGTATCTGTATTAGCATTAACATCATATAATTTGAGCGACTTAATGGTGGAGAATGAGGTGGTGATTTCTTTGGTATTTTACATATTTATTTTTAATAATAAATCTTGAATGTATTTTTTTGAGATAGAAAAAGTTTATGAATATTATTTCTACTCCCAAAAAATAGCTTAAGGTTCTTAGGTCTTTGATGGATAATCAATTTACCAATTACTTAAGGAATTATTTTATCTCTATGGAATTATTACATGTGATGATAATATCATTCATATATATCAATAGATATATAATATATCTCTTTTGTTGTTATAGGAATAAAGAGATGTTAGACTTAAAATTAAAATCGATTAATATAAAAATTGAGCCAAGTTGGGTATACCAAACCCTTGGAGCTTGACAAAGTTCATAAACAACTTTTTGTAATCTAAATATCGTTTGGATATTAAGGGTGGATGAACCCAGAAGATTATTACTGCATACAGACATCTTTAATTAAGATTCCTTATAAAAAAATATGGTTAACATCTAATTGTCATATATACCAGCCTTGGGTGATAGCTAAACTCAAGATAAGTAGACTTGTCATTGGTTTAACAATTAAATTAAAATTAACATTTGGTTGTTGGTGAAACCCTTTGGCCACTAAACATGCTTTGTATCCGACAATTGATCCATCTAGATTCCACTTAATTCGAAAGATTCACTTACACCCAATAATATTCTGTGTGAGATAAGTTAGTACAAGGGTCCATGTGGCATTATAGAATCGAGCATCATATTCCTCACATATGGCTTTGCGTTAATGTGAAGATTTTTCGGCTTGGGTGATGATTGTGGGTTTAATAGGCTCAAGCAAAAAACTTGATATAGCATGAAGATCAAAGATTTGATGTGTTGTCATTTGATGTTGAGGCTTGGAGGTGTTATTAGGTTGTATTGAATGTATAAAAATTAGTGAAGAGTTGAATGACACGTACATGATCAGGTTGATGTACTTCATGTCACTTGGTTGAGAAAAAGACAAATATCATTATGGTGCTAAGGGTGTTATTTCATCGGACATTATAGAGTGAGTTGGTAGAGAGGTAGATGGAGAAGCTATAGAGATAGTAAGGAGTTGCTGAACTAGAGTGATCGAGTAAAGGTTTAGAGAAGAATTATTGATTGATGTAGTGAGAGGTGTGCTTAAGAGGGTTTGAGGTATAGTCATATAAACCTAGTGTTTGATGGTTGTTGTAGTGGCTCATGTTGTTGAAAGAGCAAGATTTTAGAAAGAAAAGAAGCATGACATGATACAACAATAGCATGACATGATACAAAAACTTTTTGAGTTCAAAGATCGTAGCATTGAAAAACATTATTTTCAAAGGAGTACCCACGAAGATGTAAGGCTTAAATCTTGGTGTTAACTTGTGTAAAGCGTAGAGGCGTAATCATGGATAATATAAACAACCAAATACTTTGAGTGATTGAAGATTTAGGGTTTTGTGAATTTCAAATGATGACTAGTGTTGTAGGATTGGGGTAAGCATGTGGTTAATGAGATAGATAATAGTTTGAAAGGCTATTGACTAAAAGGTTAATAGCATGGAGGCTTGGTGTAAGATGGTGAGACTAGTCTCAACTGTGTCGATATTTATGTTCAACAAAACCAATTAGTTGAGATGTGTGTAGTGGTGATTTGAGATATTATGTTCAATAAAACTAATTACTTAAAATAAACTATTTTAATAGTAGACTTGAAGAAATGCTCAACTACTTTTATAAAATGTGTAAAGAATGTTGTGACTAGATTTATGTTTGAAAGAATATAACCATGTTATTTAGTAAAATAATCTAAAAATAATAAAAAAAATTTAAAATGTACAAAGAAGGTGATTGAGTATGGTCTCAAACATTAATGTAAATGATTTCAAGTGGTTTAGAGTAAGATATTATAGACATTTCAAAAGGTATTATGTGACTCTTATTTTAAGGTAAGTATCACAATAAGTTGCAATTCGACTTGGTTTGAAAGTTGGAATGGGGTATAGAGAAATTAGTTGTTGTTGAATGAAGGATGTCAAGTAACCAAGACGACGATGTCACACATCAATTAGTGTAACAATAGAAGTAAGAGCAACTAACTAGGTGTTTTGTGAAGCTGACTACCACTCATAGATGTTGTATTTATTCTAGCCTCGGACCAAGGATGCCCCTATATATCATAAATATTATCTTTATAATAAGTGAGTCAACAAAGAATTCAATAGAGGTGTTATTTTATTTATAGAATTGAGAGATAGAAATAAGATTTTTTTTTATGTGAGGTACACACAAAATATTATCGAGTATAAAAATGCTTGTGCCTGAATTAAGTATTGTGGAACCAGTACAAGTGATAGATATTTCATTATCGTCATTAATGATGATGTCTTCATTGTCTCTATAATCGATGTAGATAGATAAATCCTATAAATCAGAAATGATATGATGAAAATTCTCAAAGTTAATAATCTAATTGTTTGGATAAACAGTTGAAGTAGTCATGATGTTTACTTGAATCTTGGGTCGAGATAAACAAAATTTTATTTTATGTCCAATTTTGTCACAAAGCTAATAGGTGATTGTTTACTAATTATTATTGTTGTGATGCTAGAATTGTTGATAGTTATAGTTGAAGTTATTTCCTGAGTTGTTTGGCTCTATGTATTGTACATATGCTCAAGAGGCATCTTGTTTAGTCCTTTATTAAAGTTTTTATTTCTTTAATTGTCTTTACCTTTGGATTTTTTATTTTGAGATGTGATAGTTAGTTATATCTTCCTCTCTTCTTGTTTCAAATATGTTTCATGATTAATCAACGTATCATATAGTTCTTTAAATGATAACGGTGAGTTTTATGCCTGAATTATTATTAACAGTTCCTTATATTTATCTCTCAAGCAATTGAGAGTATGAACAATAACTTTTTCATCACTAACGAGATGACTTATTAAAACCAAATCATCTATAATATCTTTTAGACTTTATATATAATTAGTAATCGTACTATCCTCTTATGTTGTTTTTATCATAGTAGATAAAAGACTTCGTATACGAGTGCGAGAGCGATTGACGAGGATGGTTTATAACTTGGATATGCTTCTACTATAGTGTTGCACAAAGAGATTAGTGGAGTTATGGAGCCGACATGTGAGGCTTGAGTGACTTATAAAATTAGATATCTTGTCATAGCCATAACTTATGATCAAGATTTTTCATTGGGATGGGTTCTCCTAATATTTAGATTTTTTCCGGTGGACAACTATGAGAGCTATCAATATAGCATAATAAATCATATCCAAAGAGGAGATTGGTGAATTATGCTCGCCAAGATGTATAGTTGTCACCTTTGGATAGTTTGAAGGCGATTAGAGTTATTTCATTAATAGATATGAGTCCGGTAAGTTAAGATAAATGCTTGTTTCCTGAGGAAATAATAATTGGAGCATCAAATATAGAGAAGGAAGACATGCTAAAAAGATATTGTGATCTAATAAGAGAAATCCAAAACTAACTAATGATTTAGTTTGGATACAAACATGGTAGAGATCTAATCTATGGAGAAGATCAAATGTGAGAAGTGCATAGAGGAGGATATGATCTGATGGAGGAGATCAAATATGAGAAGTACATAAGGGAAGATCTGATTTGATATGTGCAGAAGAGGTTAATCTCTTCCTTCCTCTCCTAAGTCATTCTCTTGATTGTGAGTGTTGATGGAGCAATTAAAAGGATGATGGTAGGTAATGAACTATCATTGAGAGGTCAACCATAGATCTGAGGCACCAGTAAGTTTGGTAGTTAATAAGAAGGGGATGAGAATACGAGTGAAGATGCTAAGTAGTAGGTAGGAGTAGAGGGAACGCCCACCAAGCAAAATTGCACGGTAATGAAGGACCACCGAAGAAGCTGGTCGATCACTAAAGGAGGCTTATTAGATCAGTAAGGTGAAATAAATCTACTGGAAAGGAGTCACGCTAGGATATCAGCAAGGAGGAGTTGTGCATCTTCATCTTTGATGCAATGCTAGAATCCAAAAGCATGAAGCATAAACCGAGAGTTATAAAGCAACAATAGGGAGGGCGAGGAAGAGCGAGCATTGCTTGAAGCAAGATGACTTTGATACCATAAATAATTTATTATGAAAATGATTTCATTCATTAAGGTAATACATATTTATACAGGTTGTGAGGGAGAGATTTCCCTCAATCATATGTCCAAATCATGCATTCAAATCATGTACTCAAATCTATGATTGATTGAAAGGTTTTTAGAACACAAATTATGTAACTTAACAACAAACAAAAAAATAAAGTTACTATTAACTCTGACTTTGTACCTTTATCTAAAACTATAATAGGAGAGAAATAGAACAAGAATTCTGCCAAACGAAATAAATCCTTGATTCAAGCATATAATACTACTACCCAACTAGTCCTGACATGTCTTCATATCAAAGAGAGAGATCGATGCCTAGTTGATGACGTCCTTGTAGTTCTTGAATTCGAGCATGACCTTGGTGTCACCAAGGTGCTCCACTATATCGACATACTCCTCGTACTACGTTAGGCAGTTGTTTAGCTTTGGCCAACCAACCTACCTCTCGTGTAGCTTATAGATAAAGGTCGAAGTCTCCATGGCATTCTTGGCCGCATGGTCGTGGATGACTACTGTGGCCTCACTCTTCAAGTTTAACGATAGCGCTTTGAAATTGAAATATATCTTAATCCGAATTAAACGGGTCATTATATTGAGGGCAAATTCAAAAAAAAAAGTTCATATCTTTAAGAAATTCTCATGTAGCGCTCCAATTTTAAAAAATTCTGGTAGAGCACCGTTGGTCATGTGAAAATATCATTTTCCTCTGCCTTGATTAGATCCATAGATGCCCTCGCCTCGTCGTATTGCCCATACCTTTGCAGACCCCATTAGTCACACCCCCTCCTTTCTCACCCGCGATTGACGATGAGGGGAGCCTATAGGAAATGATGAGAGTGTCCCTCTCCTTCCTCCCTTGTGAGCGATGACGAGGTTGCATAGGCCACCCCTTCTCTTTTCTCGCCCATGGTCGATGGTGTGAGAAGGGGCCTATGGGTGACGATGAAGAAGTTCAACTTCCCCTCCCTCCTTCCACCCATATGATTGATAGTAAGGGTGCATGGGCCATCCGCTCGCCCTCCTCGCCAGTGGTCGATAGCGAGGAGGCTTGTGATGGCGTGAGGGGGCCTACAAGCGATAGAGGCAACTACTGGAGTCTAATGAGGGTGAGGCCTCTATGCACAACTGCACCTATGCCACGAGCAATGGGCAATTATTCGAGATTAAGGGGTAAAGGGGGAGGTTAAGGGCGTTAATAGGGCGAAGGCGCAACCAAGAGTTAGGCAAAGGTTAGTGGACGATAAAGGTAAAATTATTATTTTTTTAAAAGGGACACTCTATAAGAATATCTCAATGTTAGAGCATTATTTAAAAATTTTAATATATATATATATATAATTTTTTTTTTAAAAAGCCCCAAACTTTAAGAATTTCCTATAAGCGCTCTTTGCTGCATAAAAAATATCATTTTGCCTCTACCTCCATTGGACCCGTCATTGCCTCCACTAGCCTCACCCCTTGCATATCTCGTCTACAACCCTTATACAAGAAAGGAGAGGGTGTGGGAGCCACCATCACTGCTCGCACCCCTTGCGTGAGGGCTTGCTACATGTAGCTCTTGTCATCATCACTTGTAGCCCTCATGTGAGGGCCTACAAACCTAAGCCCAAACCTAGCCACCCTCCTCCAATTCGCACGAGGCCACCTCCCACCTGCCCACCTATTGGGTCTCGCCATTACCACCTCTATGAATCTTGTCGGATACATCATCGCCTCCGCATGCATCCAACAATGTTCTGTAGGGTTCATAAAGATAATGATAACCATCACATCCGCTCCTTCCTCACATGAAGATCGTAAGCAAGCACGACAAGGATAGTGCAAGACGAAGACAACAATAAGTCTAGACCAAGGGCAAATAATCATTTATAGAAAAAAGGAGTGTTTTGTAAAACTTTTTTAAAGCTGGTGCATTCTATGAGAAATTCTCAAAATTAAAATTTTTTAAGAATTATATATATATATATATATATATATATCAATTTTAAGCAAAACTTTTTTATATATTTTTTCGAATGATATCTCCCATTTCAAAATTTTCATTTGCTCCCTTTTTTTTTTTAATACACTAAATGGCTCTCTCATCTTTCAATAAAATAATTCGCGTCCACGCTCTATGGACCAACTCGACAGATTGATCTGCACAGTTGTCTTGTTCGGACCATTTCTCAAGTAAATTATTTTATAACGTGTAGATCAATTCATCATATTGGACCGATGCACAGACTATAAATGGAATTTGATATGCTGAAAGCGTAAGAAGGATATTTAGGATATTAGAGGAAAATAAGAAACCAAATGAAAAAAAAAAAACATATTTTTCAGAATATATATATATATATATCTAAAATTTAGAATATTTTAGCCATCATCAAGTTATGTCCTTTTGTCTATTCATAGTCCTCATGGAGCAAAGAGAGAACGAGGATTCCAGCCTTGCAAGCCAAAAATTAAGATATTTTGGTCAATCCATATCAGGTTTGGGCGTCAAGACCACCACAAGGACATAGTCCCATAGCCGGTCAGAATCAAAGTTGGATTAAGAGTTTTGGACCACCCAGCTAATTCTCTATTCCATCCATCACAACCAAGCATTGAAATAGATTGCAAAAGAAATATATGGAAAATAAACAAAATCAGTGTCGGTAAGAGTTCTTCCCCTTGCTAAAGAGGAGGAGACCTCTTTCAAGAAACATACGGATGAATAAGAAGAAGAAGAAGAAGAAGAAGGAAAGAAATTTATATGGAAAGAAAGCTACTCCCATCTCTCGATCAAATCTTCTGTATTCCTGCATGATGTTCTTACAGTATTGGCAATCTGAGGACGTTTACAGTGAGAAAACCAGAATTCTTGGAGGCCAAAACCTCAGACCGCAAGTTCAGGAGCTTCAGGATCAACCGAAGCTCGGCAGACTGGGCAGTCCAAGTGAGTGGCCAGCCAAACATCTATGCAATCCACATGGAAAACATGCAGACATCTGGGGAGGAACCGCCCCTTCTCCCCCTCCTCGAGATCCATCAGGCACACCGAGCAGTTGAGCTTCTTCTGCGCCGTCGAGTAGGCGAAGACCGGCAGCGCCGAGAGGACATCCCGACCGGCGCCACCGCCGGCTGTCCTGCTGGTGTTGGCTGCGGTGCTAGAGCTCCGCAGCCTGGAGGTGGCGGCGGCGGTACTGGTGGCAGCAGCTGCAGTCCGGTCGCCGGGCGGAGGATCACATGTGGATCTGAGGCAGGAGTACGAGATGGCAAGCAATATGACCGTGCAGAAGATCCACAAGATGATCAAGAAGAGAGCAGGCATTCCTTGGCAGCCACCATTCAGAGCAGACTGGTGGTTTCTGGGAGACCCGGAGATGATGTTTGTTTATAGAGTTGTCGAGTATCTCCAGAAGAGAGAAGACTTGCTGCTTGACCTTGTGAATGTGTTGCTGCGTGTCAATTAACTTGCCAAGCCCACCTGGTATTTAATATCACCCCCCAATTAATCAAACCCTATGCCAATTCACCTTGGTTAATTCCCACCTCATCGGTCGTTGAGTGGTCCTGCGGATGTGATGTGAAGTGGTGCAAGTCCTGGTGTTAGCTACTAATAAAATCCTAATCCTAACTTGTTAATCATATATATATATATATATATATATATATATATATATGTATGGTAGGAGAAGAATCAACAAGTTCGGTGATGACATGAGGGGTCATTAATGAACTTAGAAAGCAACTCCACTAGCGACGAGATGGGGACGAAGAGGAGTCACACGCAGTACAGGAGAATCCAAGATTAAAGCTTGTCCTCAATGTTGCAACATGGAACCTTCCGCCTTCGTGTCGTTGTCTAGAACTCCGTAACGTTGACGCCAAACCATTGACGTGGGAACCGTCCGCCTTTCATCCTCGTGACATATAAAAACTCGAAGATAAGGTTCTCATCGATTTCATTGTTGGCGTGGGCCAGGGCCTTCGTGGTCTCCACACTGCGATCCTATCAGGGATTGACACGTCAGCAATGATAGATATACCCTGCTTCGTGGGTTTCATATCCCTGTGAAGCCGGTCGTGATGAACCTGCCCCCATTAATTATTGGGTTGGTATAGAGGAATCGTCTACCCACAAAACAATTTTCTTTTTGAGGTAGAAGAAAGGGGGAAAGCCCAAAGAAATAATTGCAAGTATCTCATCAAGAAGATCTCACCCTGAAGAAGGTGAACGATGTGGTGGATGCAGCCGAGAGACTCGGCATGGAAGGTCCACAAAAACATGATATTTCGAAGCACCTGCTTTGCCAACCGAGTCAACAGTATGGAGGATCAGGATCAACAGTAGCTCTACAAAGAGGTCAAGAAGCGCATGAACTCAAGTGCCGGTCGTCGATGCACCAAACATGGAAGCAGTGTAAACAACTTGGGAGGCGCCGCACCGTCACGACGTCGTCGAACTCCTTTAGACACACAGCGCAGTCATTCTTCCCTCCCACGTCTGCACGAGATCCTTTCGCGGCTGAGCCCACGAGGCAACGGTGTGGTGGTGGCGGGACTCGGCGCTACATTGACGGCCTCCCGCGGAAAGACCAGGTGGTGATCTTGTTCTTCCGACAGCTCTCCATGGAGTGACAGACCCAAGCAAGGATGCCATATCAGAAGATAGCTGCAAACATTAATGGCCAATATTATGATGGCGACGGTGTTATGGTGATCTCCCATATTGGGCCAAAAGATGGATGTTTGAAGTATTGGAGACGGAAGAGCTCAGACAAGGGGTGGAAGATGTAAGTAGAAGATGACTAGATTCAAAGGACAGTACAACTCGGAATCATTTGAGGTCATCTCTCACCATTCAAAGCATATAGGTGGCGGACACTTTGGTTAACACGTTGATCGATATCTCAGTATCATATGTCGACATCTTAGTATCATATGTCGACACCTTGATCAATATCTTAACATCATATAATTCATATCTCATATCACATTATGACACCTTAGTGTCCTGTGACCAACACATGATTTGCACGAGGATGACAATTATACCACAATAATATGGTCGAGGGAATCAGTAAGACGTTACTATTGATAGAAATGAAATACAATAGATCTTGACTGTTATCAACTATATCCTATATTTAGTATGACATTAACACAATTGAGTTCGAGATAAATGTACAATCCCCCATGATTGACCTCGATCATAGGAATAACGATCCAGAGAGTCTATTATAAAAAGGCTCTCTAGATATGTTCGCTAAACACTCTTGAATACTACTCTCAAGTCTCGTCCGAACTCTTCCAACTCCAGACTAACTTAAACATCGAATGAGACATTTATCAAAGTGACCTCAACATAGTTTTGCAAGGATCGATACTCCCAGAATTAGAAAAACAAGTCATGGTCGAGATTGAACTGAGATGAACATGGAAGAAAGTCTAGATTAACTCCAAATCAATATCCAGCTCGGACAATCAATTTTGAATTGACCTAACATGTACTATCTACATGACTTCAAACAACCAATTATATCCAGAATTGGGCTTTGAAGAGGTAAAGCTTCATTTGTTCTCATTAACGTAATTTACATAAGCACAAACTTGATACTTTCTGAAATATGATTCAGAGAGTGATGCCTTGTGTTCTTTTGTTTTCCTCTATGAGGCACTAATGAAGGATCACTGTACTTATTTCTTCTATTCTCAATGTCTTAACCTACGTAGCACAATCGACTACAGACCATTGAGAGCTGAAGCTGACAGCATGTTGTAGATCTCATTTAAGTAGTCAAAAGAATCATTGACAATTAACGTCGTTTGGAACAGTTGTAGCTTCCAAATGCTAGACTGCACAGTTTGGAAGTGTAGGACATGCTCTTGCAATTCAATCTCTCATATCACAAGAATCAAGTGTCTCATGAAGTAATAAACGACCAAAAAATACTAAACAATATGGTGAAAATAGTAATGGTTTCGATAGACATGTTAGAGTTCCATATTCATGTTTTCTTTACACTAAAGCGCACTTGCCTAGTAGTACTTGTATGCATCTGTTCTAACACAAAGTGCATTAGCAAGTAATTGAGTTCTAGTGCTACTCCTTTACCCCGAAATGAGACCTTCGTCGTCGCAATCCCAATTGATTTTTTGGAAATTATATAAAAATTATCATATTCCTCGATCAAATCTGGTCTGATTATGAATTGACATCTCTAAGCTAAACTAAAAGGTAGAATCGGACGAGTAGGAAAGTTTCGGTACGTATGAAGGTATTTGAGGGCGTCCACGAAACAATCGTATGAGGTGGTGGTGATCGACGATTTGTTCATGCGACAACAAGACCTTACAACGCCATGGCCCGGCAAACCGGGCAGCTCGTGTGCGACCTCAACCATACGTCGATGCAGTCCACATGGAAAAGATGTAGACACCTGGCCAGGTGACGCACCTCGTCTCCGTCCCGAAGCTCCGTTATGCACGCAGCGCACTGTTTCTTCTCGCGGGTGGCGGCCGCCGAGTAGATGTGAGCGGGTATCAGTACTGAGAGCAGCTCCGGGTCGAGGCCATAGGGAGAAGGGGCGGCGGTGGTCACAGATCCGGAGATGTTATCGTTCGTGGTGGTTCCGCGATTCCGCCAACGAGCCCACCACTCCTTCAAGGAACTCAGGACGCAGGGGATGCAGAAAGCAGATAGCGCCATCACTGCAATGAGGGACAGTATGAGGACGACGCCGAAGTCTTTAGCCATAGACTTCCTCAGTTCCTCTTGCTCAGGGGAAGAGGAATCCTGCAGCTTGCTTTGATGACTCCTCATAGTTGCCGCTGACATTGTTTTATTATGGAAGATGGTCGATTAGCTTAATAAATTATATGCAGATGCCAGCAAATTCTCGTTTGCAAGGAATGCATCCCAACACAGAAGTCAGCGAGTCCTTTTTCGTTGGGCTACATAAAAATGTCAAGTTTTGAATGTTTCTGCTCTCTCTCTCTCTCTCTCTCTCTCTCTCTCTCTCTCTCTCATGCATTATGATCTAAGTAGATTATTCATGCTACAGTACTAAGTTAATTATGTTCGCTAGAAGGAGAATGTTTGAAGCTTCCTTGTCATCCTTATCGTCTTTTGAGTTGGTGATGGAGAATATTAGAGTCAATGTTCTGTTTCTTATGGTGCTACCTCGGTGAACGTTTTAACCTACATGAAAGAACGCACAAGATTCCTACACGCTCTTATTTCGAAGTATGGAGGTTTTCCATTATATATATATATATATATATATATATATATATATATATATATATATATATATATATATATACACCATTCTTGGAAGGTTTGATCAAGACAATAATCACCGTTCGATGTTCTGACTTTGGGATGCACCAACTCCATTTCTTTCTCGCAGTCATACTATGTCAAGTGATAACATTTAAAAAGGTACCCCAGTCGTGTATTAGTTCATTCTATGACTCAGCACTACTGACGAATAAATTAGATCCGTTGCTATGTACCAGCATAGGATGAATCTGAATCCTTCTCCATTAGACAATAACTACACTGCTTATTTGGATTCATTCTGCCAAAGGCCTTATCAAATGATAAAGGTGATTTGTACGATCAAGTTGTATCTCTCTAGTTTTCTTTTGACTCTTTGTTCATTGTAACCCAGTACAGTAAACTTGGAAGTATAACACAATGAGCTGATCAAATATATCAGTTCACAACATTTAAGAATTGCAAGATCAAAGTGTCAGGAGTTTAATTCTGAATCAGCTGTGTCAAGAATTTCATCAACCATAAGCATGTATTGGTGTGTGTTCTTCTATGCGCACGAATGTAGAGGAAGATGTTTTGGAGATGTCTTACAGTATTCAACCAAAGAAATGAAACAATTAGTGGAAAACAGCCATGGGTTAATGCATGTATCAGCAAACACAAGTAGAACAATATGCACGTATACGGAGACTGATTCATGCGAAACAAAAGCTGATGCATGCAGCAACGACGACGAGGTTTCATTTATCATGCAGGATCTGTATATATCAGATAGAATAGATACGGCGTATACAACATCTTAAGCTTCAAGACCAATCTCAAAACCTTGTTCGAGATCTTCTGCTTCTTCTAACATCAATTCACTTTGAATAGAGGCGAAGCGTCGATCATACTGTGTCGTCCGAGTCGGGAGCTGTAGTTTCGATGGCCGAGCGGCAGATGGGGCAGGTGGAGTGCGACTGCAACCACGTATCGATGCAGTCGGCATGGAACCTATGGTTGCATCTTGGAAGGAGCCGCCCTCTCTCCGCTTGTTTGAACTCCGCTAAGCACACACTGCACTCCAGCTTCTCGTCGCCATCCATCGAGAACACAAAGATCGGTAGCGACGCAAGCGTAGCGGGATTAGGTCGGGCGTTTCGAGCTGAGCTGACTCCAGGGGGAGGGCCAACCGTGGAGGTTTCATTCAAGCGCAGAGACTTCCAGCTGCAAATGATCCGGCACATGTAATGGCACAAGAGAAGGATGAGGACGACGCAGAGGATGGCGAGAAGAGGGTACAAGACGTGGCCGCGGCCACGGTTGAGCCAGCTGGGAGAGTCTGCAGCAGTCGTAGGGGGAGCGCTACTCAGGCTTGCTCCGCTGAAGCTTGACATCTTCCTCTGCAACAGGAGGACGGTGTAGTTGACGTGGTGGAGGAGGAGAAGGAGGAGGAAGAAGAATAGATGCAGATGCCGATCTTGACGAGGCAAGCCAAACTGTCTGACCTCAGGCCATACATGGCCCACTCGTGGATTCTGGCTCTTCTCTTCTATCTAGGGTTGTGCGCAGCTGAAGCGCATCACATGGGGGTGCCACAATCCATTTCTTTTTTCTTGGACGACATGGATACATATGTTTTCTTTTCTTATTTTAGTATAGATTCGGAGCATCTATTTTGTCGTGTATAAGAGCAAGAGACCACAGTAGGTTTTTATGGTCAACTGACTGGCAGCTGACGTGTCATTGAACAGTGAGGACGCTGCCCTACGGATGGGAAGTGGCGACCATCAGATACGCCATTCATGTATCGATACGTCGTCAAACGCGAGATTGGTAGTAGAGCAAGTCGTCGACGTGGGCTTGTTCGAAAATGTGAGTCGAACTCTCCGCTTGACATCATCACGACTTCAGCCATTGACATTACGTAAGGATTAAACTATGTCATGTTGGGGCAATCCGGGTTGGGGATTGATTGACTGGGCCGCAGTGGAAACTTGCTGCAGAGCTTTGAGGCCTCGAAGAGACAACCGAGACGAAGAGAAGAGACACCAATCTAAGATTTTTATTTGTCGCCAGCATCATCTCTGGATCTGGTTACAAGATTATAGATCACATACGTATAAAAATCATACATAGATCTAATATTATCGGTAGGGCAGGCAAGGATCATCGCTTTAGGTGTTGGATAGTTTTAGTAATTTACTCAGATTAGTATATATATATCAATATATGAAACACTAATACATATCGATGTTTAGAGAAACAAGTAAGGAGTGATGGATGAAGAATAAAAAGAGAAAGAAAAAGGAGACGCATAGGAAGAGGAGAAAGAAGCCTAAGAAGGAAAATGATAAACGTAGAAGAGAAAAGAAGAAGAGGAAGTGGTAGAGAAATAGGAATAAACAGAGGGTGTATGAGGGAAATGTTGGGAAGAAACCTCCCTCTTTGTGTATCAAAATAAGTTCCTCATCAAAATATCAACTTGATATCAAAATGCTAATATCAATCAACATATCATAGACAATAGAGTAATAAATCAATCACACAGTGAGACCAAATTTTTTAACGTAGAAAATCGAATGTAGAAAAACTACGGGACCGTAGTTCACCTCAAACTTCCACTATCAATAATAATGATAACAGGTTTACAGTATGTCTTCTATAGAATAACTAGAGGATCAGAATAACATCAAGATCATAGATCTTGGCTCAAGGATAGCATATCTTCATCACGTAGAATGGATCTCCTTAAAAGAAAGTCTCTCTTTCTCTCTCCTCTTTTCTTGATCGCACCGTTAGGATTGTAGAGTTTGCTGTAAGTATTCTGCTCTCTCTTTCTCTCTCCTCTTTTCTTGATCGCACGCTGCACGCTATTACTCTAATCTCACCCTAATTTCGTTCTCTCTAATCTTCAATTAGTTGATTTGGGCTTATGGCCCAAATTGTCCAAGCCCACGTATGAACCGGACCCAACAAGAAAAAAGGAAGAGGAGGATGAAATGAGCCCATAGTGTAAGCAAAAATATATATATATATACTACGATTGTAATCAAGTAAGTCGAAAACAAAAGTTAAGTAACTCTTGAACACGATAATCAATAAGAAATATTGGATATTACGAAACAACATATCATAACCTACGTGCACCATCGTAAATCTAAACTAAACTCTTATTCTCGTCTCTTTCTATTTTTTTCTATTTTTAGGATCACAATAATTGATGGAGTAGGGATTTATTGGAAGGTTAGAGAAGAAACATATGATCTTATTATCTTTAAAAATTCTTGCCTATATATATGCAAGAGCAGAAAGTCGAAGAAAGATAGAAAGTTTATCACATCAAAATCATCTCCTAAAACATCTCAACATAGGTGGATTTCTTTTGTATTGATGGATAAGCTTAATTAGAACCTGAGTATATCTTAACCAATTAATTGGGATCGTAAAATCTAATAAAACTTTTAGTAGTTAAATCTATAATCATTTCAACAAATAAGGTTAACCCTTAGTATAAATTTTACATGCTCAAGCTATTTATAATAATTTAATTTTAAAAATAAAAATACTAGAAGTATAAGAATAAAATGAAAGAAAACAACTATAAAAAAATAATACAATATTAATGCTTTGATATTTTCAATAAATGTTGAGCTATTTCACCTTTAGATGAAATATTGATATATCTAATATTCACGTAAGATTTTACCATCATAAATGATTAATATATCCTTATAAAATAGTGTTGGTATCTTTACGTATATAACTCTAAACTACAAGGATATTCAAAATAATATTATCTATTGTGCTATTATCGACAATAAGCTATCGATGACAACCTATCAACCAAAGCCAAGCAACACCTTTCTAATGCTCGAACACGACGACTTTGTCTCTTATAAATCCCATGAGTGTAAGATTTTCATCGCTCGCAAGTAGGCAAAAGACATGAAGAGGAAGACGTGCATATTCCAAATATATGAAAGATGTAGGATCACATGGTGCAAGCGTAAATAGAAATAATAATTCAATATAATCAAAATAGATCTAATGCATAAATATATCTAATATACAGATTTATTTTCTTAGCCATCACTCATATTTCAATGATATGGCACTATACCAATTATAAGAAATAAAAATTATTATATAAAATGTTTATGTCAGAATTGAAATCAAGTAGCATAGGCCAAAGATAAAAGTTACGTACCTTTTAAACATGAAAATCAACAAGATAATGTACCATGATTTACATGTACCATGAATCTGTATAAGAAAAAAGTCAAACTCTCTTTTATCCTACGGTCATATTTTTATGACCATGATAATTGATCAAGGAGAGACCTATCAAATGGTGAGAGAAGAAATCCATGATTTTATGATCCCTAGAAATTCTTACCTATATATAAACGAAAGTAAAGAGTCTAAAAAAAATAATTATAAGAGTCTCTTCAATCAAGATCATTTTTGATCTGACTTATCAAATAGGTCACACTTTTCTTTATAGTGTTTTGGATTTTGAGTTATCAAGTTCTACCGGACATAAAATATGCATTATTATAGAGATCACAACCGGATCAAACATCCCCAATCAAGTCTTGAGTCACTGGACAATGAATCGGTGGATCAACCGATCAAACCATAGGTTATTTTATAATTTTTAAAAATTAATATAATCATAATGTATGTTAAAAATATTATATGAATAATGGTATAAAAATAATTTTTATAATGTAGTAAAACAAAATAATAGTGGTGGAGTAAATACGTGGAAAAAATAGATGTTATTAAAAAATTAACAATAGTGAAACAAAATAACCTCTTTCATGCTTGTAAGGGGGAAATTGTAAATGTAATTAGAAAAAAAAATTTAAACAATCCTTTCATGATTCAAATGGCCTAATTCGTTTCTTTTTTATTTTTCTAATTCGAATTTTTGGTGCAACTTAGATTGTCCAAAGCAAGCGTGAGGTTTAGCTTCGGAAGTAGCTATCGTTTATTTATCATCTATTGTATTATTAAGATTTAATGATCAAAGATGGACGACGATAATTAGAAAGTTGCAAAAGAAAGTGAAGATGTATGATCAAGTGTTCATTTATGTTCTGAACATCCAACCTAATTCTCCTTTATTTGTTTATTCTTCTTCGTTGCTACTCATTCAAGTGATACATCTCAGTTGATGGTTAAAACATGGATCTCATCATGCTACGACATGGTAGACGCTATCATAACGACAACAGGGACATGACATCTAATACCCCAACACATCTGAGATTGCAGAGATAATGACATACGGTGGGACAAAAGGCTCAAAGCCATCCCACGTTCCCCCCCTCCTCCCTCCTCTTGCCCTCATCACAAACAGTAATGAGAGATCTATCTCAGCGACCCACGCAACTAAGTAGCGATAAATTTTACCTTCAGTTAGAGAGAGAAGCAATGTTGCATGTAAACATAGGTCTGCTAAGCTAAGGTTATTGTAAGTTGGTAGGTCACGAGAAAGGGACTCTCTCTTAGGGCCCTCTCAAGTGGACGCACCAATCTTGTTCTCATGCACAAACGCATGCGACAATGAATGCATGCAGACCAAGGGAATTAAAAGGTGTGCGTGGAGGTGCCACTACCCTTATTATTATGCCAGGCATGGCACGCAATGTTGCCTCCCCTCCCCTCCCCTCCCCTCCCCTCTCTTCCACGCCTTGAAACTTCTATCTATCTATTTATGTCCAAAATAAATATTAAGAACAGTCTTCCATTTTTTAAGATTGTTGGGTATGATCCATTGTCTACAGTGGTCAATGTACCACCGCTCAGGGAGTCAAACCGGGCCCATGAGATGGCCGGGCCCCACAGAGAGCACCGATGGTAATTTTTCGTTCACTGGCCATGTCTTTGCTATCAACCTCTCAAGTGAGGTACGGTTCCACCCACACATGGCGTTTCCCGATTCTCCTACAAGCGGGACGAACCCTGCAACGGGTCCGACAACGGTGGCTTTTAGGTAAATAACGTCGATCGTAAGGGCGTTCATGCGACCTTCCTGCCTTAAATGAGACACAGGGGTTTCGGAAGCCCTTCGCCCTGCGCCTCTTCGTCTCCCTTGGGAGGAAGCAAGATGAACAAGTCTCCAGTTTTTCCGATGACGCCGGAGGCCAACCACTACAGCGACTACGGCTTCGATCCCCAGATGGACTACTTCCAGGTATGAACGCGCTGCTGCCTCCTTCCTCTGCTTTCGTTGCATTGACTCTTTCTTCGCCGGCGTGTTTTTGATGGGTGTGTGTTTTGCCTGCCCTGAGGAGAAGGTGCTGGAGGAGGCACGGCGGCACTCGAAGCGCAGTGACCCGCGCCCGCTCGACTCCCTCCACTGCAAGCTCCAGAAGCCCATCTCCAAAGACGACGCCAAGTCCAAGAAGCGCCGCCGCGGTTGGTGGAAGTCCGCCTTCCTCTTCTGGAGGCGTCCCAAGGTCAGCTCCGAAGCCGACGAGCAGCGCCGCTCGCAGCAGCGGCCCCACAACGCCCACCGGTCGGCGGTCTCGGGACCCATATACGCGACGGAGAGCTGCGGCGGGGGGCGCCGCACCAGCCGCCCGAGCTCCGGCCCGCTTACGGCGGCGGAGGTCGGCGCTGACGCGGCGGGGCTTGCCTACCTCAGCCTCAGGGACCTCAGCTTCGTCGACGGCCGCCGCGCCTCGACCCACGCCGCGGTCCCACCGGCGATGCCCATCTACCTCGTCACCTGAATGGGTCCGCAGCAGCCGTGCGCCTCCTCCTCCTTTTTGCTTTTGCCCTGTCAGGCTCTCCTTCTGTGGGCCTCCTGGTGGTAGACCTCGTAACAAAGATTGCATTTTCCATACCCAATCGGAAAGGCGAAGGCTCGCAAAAAGGCTAGCTTTTTATCTTAATGTTGCTTCTCCTCGGAATCGATGGTAGCTTTTCCCTTTCCATGGTCTTTCTTCTCAACCTCGCGTTTAATCTCTTTGATGTGAGAAGAACTGGGACCATCAATGAGTGCGGTGAGACCGACGTTATTCTCACCTCGAGTGAGCGCAACCACCGCCGTGATCGCAACGTTGTTCGGTCATTAATCGCCCTTCTAACTAACTAAGCTCGTGTTTGGTTCGGCGCGATGCGAAGGCGTTGCAATTTGGCAGTTTCTGAGTGTTTTTTTGTTTTTAGCATAATGCCATTATATTATTTTTATATGTTTTATTGCACATGAGCTAAGCAAAAAAGAGAGGTATATATATATATATATATGTATTATTCGACAAAAACAGGGGTAGCATTATTCGAGTAATTCGTTCTGCAAGTGCAAGTGCGGTAATGATGTGTGTCCGTCTTTCCAGTATCACGTCACAAGAGAAGTCGGACATGGCATGGCATGGCAGGCTTTTGGACTTGAATAATAGAAATGTATATGATGGACGACGAAGTGTAAGTAAGAGATTGGAGTCGTCATGGGCGCGTGACAAGAGGCGGTCGTGCGCTAAACAAAAGTCGCATCGTCTTGTGTTTGGGTTATGATCTGTAATCAATGATCGTGTTATATTTAACAGCGACAAGCTTACGAGATTGATTACCTGTCTCTCTGGGAAAGCAATCCCACTAACAAGTCCTTGCAAGCCAAGAAATCTCATCAGCTTTAAGTTTTCTCTTTGCTCGGAAATGCATCTTATTATTACACGAATTTTATAAAGGGCAAATACTACCCAAAAAAAACTCTTTACTTTTATTTTTCATCCCGTCAACCATTGCCATATACTGTCTCTGCGTAGTTGTAAGGCTTATCACAATTGTCCCTCAATTGTCCCCTCATTTGCAGTTACTGTGAACTTGTCGATATAATCTTTTTCTCGAGGGAGTCAAAAATTACGATTAATTAGTAGGATGAGAAGGCTAATGAAGCGATGACAATAAGTTATCTATAAGCTATGTAAAGCATAAATAAAATAAGAAGACACTAAACGTATACCAGCATTACATCGAACGTTACATATACAAACATTATATCCAACATCTTATTTATAGTTTTATCTACGATAAAACGATTATAACTTACGGAATTTATTTTTATAAAATATATTATTAAAAATTATTTTTTAATAGGAAAATAATGGATTTTTTTTGCGGAATTTATTTTTATAAAAATATATTATTAAAAATTAATGGAACGAGTACATTCATGTCACCTTCGTGCCGGCCACGTAGATGACCGTCAACTTCTACCGACAGGCGCAGTCAGCCAAAGCTCGTTGACCGAAACGAGGGTTCTCTCGTCAAAGGAAATAAATGAGCCTGGCTTGGTCGGTGCCAACAACAGGACCCAAAACAGCAGAAGGAAGAGACGTTTACAACGCTGAAAGGTATACAGAGATCCATCAAAATCTCTCGTACAGATATGAGACTTCATTTTTCCGACGTCTGAAACCTCTGACGACGCTTCCTCACACTGATGTAATAAGGACACTGCACCAAGTTTTGACCGCCATGGATCGGTAGCTCGGATGAGACGAGAATAAGTCGTCATGGATGCTGTAGGTTATACCTTGATCTGGGCGAAAATGGAGCCAATCTGCTGTAGATATACCTTGAACACCATCACATTTAGTGATCCAAGACGGTGTTCGAGATTAGTGAGACCGAAACCTTAAATCCAACGGTTGGATGATGCATCCAACAGTTGTAAGAGGAGAGAAGGATGTATCGGAGTCTTTTTTTTGTTTTGGTAAGACTCTCCGAATTAACCTCTTAAACTTTTTGCTAACTTAATTAATCGATCCAGAATAGCTCATTATTAGAATTAAACACCAACAAATTCATACATCATAATCGACGACCCTTATCTAGCCAAAATTATGAGCAATTATTTGTAATAGAAATTATTTCATTTCGACGATGGGTATATCCGTACGATTTTATCATTTCGAAATATACGAATTCCAAAAAATACTTTTAAGGGTAAGAGAGACCTGGTAGACTTGAGCCCTTGATCTTCATACTTCTCAACCAATGTGGGATTAAATGACTTATGAACCAATGACTCGTAAGTCCGTAAAGTCTTTCTTACCTTCAGAGGCGTCTTTTGGAGCTCACATGCTTCGAAAGGATAAAATCGTGCGAGTACGACCATTGCTCAAAGTAGATAATTTTTTGTGAGTCTACGAGCCGCACCAATGGTCGACTGACCAAATTATCCTTTATTAGATTGACACTAGAAAGAGGGCTCAATGCATGTACCTTAACTGAACAAACTCACTCCCGAGCTTACGAGAGGGAGCACTTGGCTCCTCGATTATAAGCTGAGGGAGTACTGATAATATTAGTTAGTCTCACGTTGGTTGAGGAGCATGAGAACCAAGAACTCATAAGTCTGTCAGGTCTCCCTTACCCTCAAAGTTGTTTTTTTTTTAGCTCATATATTTTGAAAGGATAAAACCATGCGAGTACGTCTATCGTCCAAAACGGACAATTTCTCGTGAGCCTACGGGCTATACTAATGACCGACTGATGAAATGATCCCTTATAAATATTAAAACTAAAAATCAGACATATGAATACGACCATCAACCAACATATGCCAAAATAATCAAATAATCCAAGAGATATAAAAGAGATCGAGAGACCGTTGACCTCATTCTGGTCAACCTTTAAAATGTAAGACCTTTCTATAAAATTTTGGCAGCACATGATCCCACTAGTTAGCTTGGGGTTTTTAATTGGGTTATTTATATTAGATTTTATTATCGCATCATTCCCTTAACCGAACCATTTCATTCGTATCGCCATAGGTCATAAGCTTTTGATACCCTTTGCTTCATCTATTTGTACTCTTGGATCAAAGTAGATCATTTTGGAGTAAAAGCGAGATATTATAAATCATAAGTTTATTTCCCCACCAAAATTTGGCATTTTAGCACAACAGATAACCAATTAATGACATGTCCTACAAATTTAAGCAGTCCCACTCTTAATCTCATCTCTGATTAACAATGATCCCAGCCTCACTAAATATAAAAGGAAAAAATCCTCACAACAATTGGATGCATCATACACCTTTCTTTAATATTTATCCTCATATATATATATATATATATATATATAATTTAAATTTTTTTTTTAATTTTCACCTAGCACCTTTTTTTTTTTTTTTTTTTCTTAAAGATGACATTGCCCTCGTCATCTCGTCAGCCATCTCGTCAGTCATCATCGATGGCCCCCTTCACCCAAAGTAATATTAGGCTTGTCTCAATCATCACCTTCATCCCACTACTTCTACTTATTATCGTCCATCGTTATTATCGAGAGATCTTATCATTCTCATATGGCCTCCCTCCACTTCTTTCTTATCGTTAATCTTAGTAAAGAATAGATGTGATCGAAGATCATGAGAGTAAAGATATGCGAGTAAGGGGAGAGGGAGAGCTCACCCTTGCTCGTTGATCCCTTTGTTAAGGTGATATAAAAGATGACAAATCGTATTCCTTGGTTGTCATTGTTTTTGCCGTCGTCGCTCGGCTTCCGTCATTATCAAAGTGTCTTATCATTTCTATTCCCGTCACTAAGTGCCATCTCACTCCCTCTCATTCTATTCATCGTTCTAATCTTACTAGTTCGTCATCAATTTTCATGAGGAACAAATGTAGCTAAGGATTATCATCCTAATCTTATTATTTTTATCATCGATCTTCTTCGTGAGAAACAAATGTGGCTAAGAATTGTAAGAGAACATGGATGAGGATGATCTAGAAATTATATATATAATTAGGGATATTTTTTAAGAATATATATATATATATATATATTCGGCAGATCCGTAGACGTTCTATTTTAAGCCCGCAAAATTCGAAGGGGGAAAAGTGGAGGCCCGTGTTTTCGAACTCTTTGCTGTGTGTCGTCGCTGTAGAACCCCTCCTTATCGCTCTGTATTGGCAGTCTGCTCCACCCGAGGATGCCCTCCGATCAGTTGTCGCTGGAAGGGGACCACCGGTACGTGAAGATGCAGTCCGAACCGCCTATCGCAGTGCCGTCGTCGCATTCCTTCCGGCTGCAGGAACACCCGCGGATCTTTGACGAATTGCCCAAGGCGGACATCGTATCTGTGTCCCGGCCCGACGCCAGAGACATCAGCCCCATGCTCCTCTCCTACACCGTCGAATTCCGTTACAAGCAGGTCTAATCCGTTCTTCTCTTGGAATTCCTTGAGTTTGGTGTCTTTTCTGTTTTGAAAAGGTCGTAACTTGCTTGTTTTTAGCTGTAAATTCCAGTGAACTTATGACTTTCGGATGATTCGGTACCAATTTGGTTAGTCTGATGTTTTTCGAAATTGCTTCTTTTATTTCATTATCGTGGTGGGGTTTGATGGTATTTTTGTTGGGCGGATGCCGTGAGGGATTTCTCGATTAGTGCTGCGGAGCGAGAAAACTAGTTTGCTAGTGGAATTAGAAAATATACATATAGGCATGTCTAATTGTTCCATCTGCGATGCATCGCGCTAAAGTTGTTTGCGCCTCTTCTTTATGCAATAAATTATATGACAGAATTCCTGTCAAATCGAAAGAACCGGAGGATTGAAATCTGGATTTTTCATTTTGGTTTTACGTACATTACAATTGCATGTAAGATTGCCAGATTTGTTACATCTTTTATGTAGATATACCTGGTTTATTTCAAAGTGATACTAAAAATTCTTTTAGAGTCTATTTATAGCTTGGGAGCAGTTAAGTAGTGTATCATGTGGGTGGAACATACTGCACAGTTATGATCTTATATTATTGGATTTACCGTAGAATTTGTAGAATAGTATGGTTCTAGAATGGAAGCCCATTTTTATGATTACTAAACTGATTTCTCCAGGATACCAAAGTTCTAAGCTGATCCTAAAAGTATACCTTCTTAGAAAAAGAACAATATTATTGTTTGCCAGCCAATTTGAATATTAAATCCACTTACACAATTGATGATACTTTACAGATAGTGCTACTCATCTATTTTAATATAGTGACAAGAAATTAACAGCGAACCATTATTGTTCCCAGGTTTTCGGGCCAAGTATACAGACCTTTTCTCACCATTACGTCAATGACCACATATCATATCTTACTGTTTCTAACAAAGGGTTCTTTGTGTTTTTTACAGCTCACTTGGCATAACTAATATCAGTCAAATAAGAAACAGTGAGATATTGGGACCAGAGAGAGAGAGAGAGAGAGTGCGTGTGTGGTAAGGGTGATTTACCACTTGTATATGTACAAGAAGGAAGCAGTTCCTGCTGCCCTAGAGGCTAGGTTCAATTAAGACCAATATGCCTACTAACTTGGATCTCTCCCAGTCTCCCTTCTCCTACATTCAGAAGGAGATAATTTGGTTGGACTTAGTTCTACATCTCGTTTTCTTGTGATACTGACCCTTTTTTTTTTGGCTTAATCTGCATTGATAGTTTCGTTGGACATGTTGAAGTCACCTTAGGCTATGAAACCTCATTTTGTTCTTGGTCAGTATTTTTTCTGCATTTGAAGGTATACCAAACATATTGCAGAAGTCAATTTATTTCTTGATATCTTCTGTTATAGTGTTTTTTTACCATTCAATTTTAACAAGAATATTTTTATTATTATTTATTTTTGGCAATAATATCTTTTGTCACTTTCTCATTTTTTTAAACTATGGATAGAACTAGTCAAGTATCAGATGCATTTAGCACACTGAATTAAGTTATATACAAATTTGCACTCTCGATCAGAACAAAATTTTGCTTCTGGAATGGGTTCATGAATGTCGTCCTCATTTAGAGGTTGGGTACTATCAGCTTTGTTGTTGAAAATTATTGGAGAATACTGTTGTTGAAATTAAAAGGTCTGTTGTTTGCATGCTGTGACTGTTCAATGATACCTGGACTTGATTTTTCATGTTGTTCCATATATTGTGTGATGTTGGCGGGAATGGTTTTATATTCATAGGCACTCCCCAAATTTAAATTTTGATCTAAAAATCGTCATGAACTCAGCCTCTGCAATTTTATTTGTCAGTTCAATGGCGCTTAGTAAAGAAAGCCTCACAAGTATTATGCCTACATCTTACTTTGGAGAAGCGTGCATTTATTGAAGAACTTCATGAGAAGCAGGAACAGGTGAGTCCAGGGGGTGCATGCTACTTCTTGAATAATATACTCCATGTCCAATATGTTTCCTCACTGGTCCTTGGGAACTAAGGAAAAAGGTAGCAGAAATTCATGATAAAGTTAGAGATAAAGTATAAAAACAAAATTTGGCAATAAGCCATGATATACAAAGTTTCACTTATTTTAAAGCCGAGTTTCAGTTTCTACCTGTGTTTTAAGCTAGTGATCTCAAAAAACATTTCATAATATTTTCTAATATACATTTTCTATTGTGTCTCTGTATCTAATTTGAGTATTTTTTTTCTCTCCATATCTCAATTCAATATTTATTGATCAGTTGAATATAGACTTAAGCACTTGTGAAGCATTAGAAAAGCACTTTAGTCCACTTATTTATATCTGCTTAAGTGAATTTAATGTGAATCTTTCATATATGCTTTAATGAAGGTCAAAGTGTGGCTCCAAAATCTTGGTCTTGGTGAGCGTGTCATGCCTATTGTGCAAGATGATAAGCCTGTTACTTTAGCACAAGAGGAGAACTTGTCTGCTAAAAGCAGGTGGTTGTTAGCATTCCCAATCTCAGTGCCCATTGTATTAGCCTCAAATGACATATATGTACAAGAAGCAACAAATAAGTGGTGTTATTGTACTTGATGATGGATAATATTTCATCTTGTTAGGGGAAACTGTGATCTTAAATACAGTTGGATGCACTTGAAAAGTTGAAATGTCTTTCTTGAAGGCTTGATGCCATCTAAATAGATTATTGCAATTTGATTCATGTCCAGTATATTAGCGAATGTCACTACAAAAATTTACTTAGTCTAATTTACTTTTTTGTTGCTTGTTACATCCTTGTTTTGAATGATTACAAATGCGGTACCTGCTTTTAGAAAATCTGAATTCTTGTTCGACCCATTTGTTTTGAATAAGATTTAATACATACAAGCTTGCCCTATAAGTTTGAGGCGAGCAAAATTTTTTATCTGTATTGCATCCTAAAATCCAGATATTACTCTTAATGTCCATATATTATAAACTTGGCCTACCTCCTTGATCCTTTTTTATTTGTGTCTATCGAAATCCGAATTATGTTCATTGTTCTACTCCATGAAAACTCTGTTAAAATATTGCCTACTTAAATTAGGAAATATGTATTTTCTAGTGTTACATTTTGTTGGTGCAAGTAATAAGTGTACTTATTGAAGGTTCAATGCCTTTATAAAGAAAGGATGCACTTTTATCACAGACACACATGCACCAAAGCTTGTGCTAGTTACTCTGGATGATCTTTTTTTTAGTCATTACTCATTAACCAGATATTTAAAGATGGTTTTAATTTTTGCATGCTTTCTCTCTTTTAGCACGTTGGTCCATTTTATTTTTGATATTTTACTGTTCTTGATTTTCAGCACCTCTTCTTGCCAAAAACTTCTCTTTCTTTTTATGTGCATGTATATCAATAGCATCTGAAAAGTCACTCTTGAACACCTATGGCTAATATAATACTTGGTTGTTGTTCAACTTTTCATAGTTCTACTGCAGGTTGATTGTGGCATGCTTGAGTTTGCCATAATTTATCTTGCATGCAAAATTTTCCAATGATAACATATTTAATGGTGTCCACTCAAATGCATAGTTGTGTATTGGATCTAACTGAAATTGATTAATTATTTTTCTGTTAATCCAAGAAATTGTGGTATCTGCCAACTGTTGCCTTTGTTAGAGCTTTGCTGATGCTATTAAATCTTTGTGCAGAGATATACCTTCTAGTGCTGCACTGCCAATAATCCGGCCATCACTGGGGAGACAGCATTCTGTTTCTGACAGGGCAAAAGTGGCTATGCAAGGGTATCTGAATCATTTTCTGGGGAGCTTTGATATTGTAAATTCTGAGGTATTGACTCTTTCAATCATCTTATGGATTAACAGGAACTCATGGCCAAATTATCCTTGTTAATAGGTTAAAAATTCCAAGCTCTTATTGGATATGTGAAAGACTCGTGAAAATTCCAAACTTTTATTGGATATGTGAAAGACTTGTGAAGCATCATCAAACTATATTCATTATGACTTCATATGTCAGTTACCCATATCATATACTTTTGCAAGTTGCACACACACACACATATATACATATATATATATATCCAATAAGAGACCAATATATATATATATATATATATATATATATATATATGTATGTATGTATATGTATGTATATGTATATGTATATGTATACATGGTCTGTAGTACCGAACTGTATCGCTCGGTACGGGCGGTACGTACCGGTCCGACAGGTTGCTGGTACGCGGACCGCCTGTTACCGGTCCGAGTGCACTGTAGACTGTAGCAGTGCTACAGTACTCGGCACACCTGGGTGTACCGCTCGGTATACCGTACTGTACTAGTACCGAGCCCAGGTCGAAACACCGGTACGGTACGATATTGCGAACCTTATATATATATATATATATATATATATATATATATATATATATATATATATATATATATATATATATATATATATTCATATACATATATGTGTTTGTGTGTGTGTGTGTGTGTCGAGGTTCTGAATACCATATCATACCGGTGTACCAATCAACTATCAGTACGGTGCGTATTGAGTTGTACCAACATATGGTATACTAAAGTGTACCGATATACCGTTCGTACCAGTCCTCTATTGGACTGGTATGTACGACCCATACTGAGCGGTACGGTACAGTATCGCAAACCATGGTGTATAGCTTACACCATTGGTTGGATACTATAGTAAGTGTAATTTTATTTGCTGACAACATTTTATTTTCTTTGATAAAGCTAACATCCTTCAATTGGATATCTGATGAACGTGATTTTATTTAGATGGAGTAGATCTTGCTCACCATTATATTATACTAATTTTTTAGCATCTGTTGCAGGTTTGCAAGTTCTTGGAGGTCTCAAGGCTAATCGTTTTTGTCTGAGTATGGACCTAAGCTAAAAGAAGATTATGTTACAGTGAGACATTTACCAAAAATTAAAAAGAGCGATGATGATAGAAGTTGTTGTTCCTGTCATTTGTTTTGTTGTTATCATGAGAGCTGGCGAAAGGTATTTTTTATGATCTTTCCAATTTAGAAAGTTTGATTATTTTTAAAAATATTATCATAATATACAAATTGTACTTCTATATTTATAGAATAAAGCTGTTGATTTTCTCTACATATACTAAGATTTATATTGTTATTGATCACATTATTATTATTATAGATGCAGTCTCAATTGAAATGGCCTGCAAGTTGTTGTCGCCATGTCCCACAACCCCTAAAATGGTTCAAACTGAAAATTGAACCACGATAGTCTACATAAAATTGGATGTAACTTCATTTTAGATAAACTCATGCTTTAAACTTTGTCAGGTTGGCTACCTCATTCAATTCTCAAATTACAATATGTTTGATGATTTTATATTTACCAGAGCTCTTTGAATTTTTTTTACCTTGATTTTGTTACTAGTATTTCTAGTAATTACATGTTTTGAAGGTTACATGTATTTGAAGTAGATTTATGCTAGACTTACGTGGATCTGGTCCCATAGTAGAAAAGTTAAAGAGGAAATGACTCGATCAGGGGCTAGGGCTTTGATCTAAGCATTAAATCATGATCCTAATATACAAAATGGTACGAAAAGTTTGAATAACAGAACTAACAACTAATTTTGATTGTAGGCTTTGCAGTTACCTAGAGAGGAGAAACTTGATGTTTTTCTTGAGTTTGAACCTTGGTTTGTCAAGATTTAAATGTTTGAAAGAGACTGAGAGAGATGAGAGACTTTTGAGAGAGACCAAGTGAAAGAGGGGAGCGAATGATGTGATTTTGGGTGGAAAGAAAAAGAAATAGTTCAGTAGGAATCAGGTGACTAGGCTGTAGATAATATTCTCATTATGGGGCTGAAGTTGCAGCTCATGTTGCAATGACATTAGTTCCTTTCTGCAGAATTGAACTCTGGTGGTAATATTGCCAAAGATGTTTGTATTCCACTATTAAACGAGGTTTGCAGTTTCAGTAACTGGACCTTTGTCGGTTCATGACCAGACCAATCCAATCCATTTAGCATACTGTACCGTATGTTGGTACGCTGGTATGAATTGGAAAATCTTTGGGGCAGGGAGAGGACAGGAGGAACAAGGGTTGAGAAAGCAAACGAAGAAGGAAGAGGAAAAAGGTGGAGGAAGAAAAAGAAGAAAGAAAAGAGAAATAAGGAAGAAGAGGAAGAAGGAAGCAAAAGAAGAAAGAAGCTGAGGAAGAAGATGGAGGAGGAGGAAGAGGAGGAAGCGTACCGGAGCAGAACCACAGGCGGCTAGTGGCGACAAAGGTGAGTGGCAGCTGTTCGGACCTTGTTGCAAGCACGAGAGATCAGGATGCTCCGAACCATAACTACAAGGGAAAAAGAATATTATATATTAGAACGTTATCAAACTTCCTTGTTAGGGTGATTTGTGATCTGGTCCTAAATCAGACGGTAAATACTGCTATATTGGACCAGTCGATTTAGCAAACCTTGTTGTTAAATAACTAACATTTTTGGAGTCACCTTGCATGGGAGACTCGTGGATCAACCTGCTATTCAACTCAAAATAGTTAGAAGCAATGTTTGTAATTTCGTACCGTACCGGAGTTTCAAGTTCAGCTCGGTATGGTACGGTACGAGTATATCGAGCGGTACATTCTGGCGTACTGCTCAGTATATATATATATATATATATATATATATATATATATATATATATATATATATATATATATATTGCCCGTGTGGGAGAAGTTTCTTCTCCCCACGCAAAACAGGGCGACGAGGCGACATCGCCTAGTGTTTCTACCTGCGTGGGGAGAAGAAACCGAGGTTTCCTTCTCCGATGACGCTCGGTTTCTTCTCCCCACGACATCGTCGAGGCTTCTTCTCCTTGCGCGGATGAGAAGTCACTGACGACGTCGAGGCCTCATCGCCTCATACGAGGAGGAGGTGACATCTCATCTGCGGCGTCCAGCGAGGGTGGGCGACGACCGATCGGGATCGTCGAGGGAGAGCGGCGCAAGATCTTCAGGTTCTCCCTTTTCTTCTCCCTCTTCTTTCAGCTTAATACCACCTGGTAGTGGGGCGGAAACAACCCCAATCGACGGTACCACTCGGTAGCGGGCAGTCCGCGTACCGGTCTGATGGCGAACCAGTATGTTCCGCCCAGTATGGGCAGTATCATTCGAAATTAAAATCCTTGGTTAGAAGGACGGTGCAATGCCTTTCCCCCTCATCGGAGTTGGTATAAGTTCAAACTCATAATGTTTGCTCTTTCATTGTTAAATTGATATATTTATGGTCTTCGAGCATATGGAAGACTTTGTGATGGAGGTCCCTTGGTTGCTAATCAGGTGAAGCCCTTTACATTTATATATCATCTTATTTAGTAATGCCACTCTTGGTGCAATTGTATATGCAGCTTATCTCTCACTTGTTCTTTAAGTAAGCATCTTATCCTTTTCAGTTTTCACACACTATTATCTTATAATCTTGTATTCCTTATGCCTTTCCTCGTATTTCAAATAGAATTTTCATTTAAATATAGTTGAAGATTTGTAAATCTCAGCAACAAAATTAAGCATGCTTCAGCCACATGAAAGTTCAGTTTGTTCTCCAAATTCCGTAATGTGTCATTATACCTTATAATTTCAAACTCAACATTCCTGTCAAAATTAGTTATTTTAGGTTCATGAATAATGGCATTCTAAGAAATTAAGAATGCCTCAATCACATGCTTGTTTATGTAGTTTTTACTTTTTAGCCACAGGCCCTGTGAAATATGCAATAATGAACTATTATTAATCAGGATCCATGCATGCTATCAGGTTGAACTATTCAGCAGTGCATGATAACCATGTTTGTGCACATGTAAAGTGAACTAGTAAAGCTTTGTACTATTTTGACCTGTGTCATGCATGCTAATGGTTGAATTTACTGCAAAAAAATGAATGGTCAGTATAGTTGTGTCTCCTTTCCTTGTGTTTGTATGGGAGAACATGCTGGAGTTATGAAGTATAAGATCTATTTGCTCGAGGTGCCTTTGTTCATGCTTCAACTATTGATCTATTTGTCATCAAACCTTTCCTGCATGGTGTCCTTGATCTGCATAGACATTCTACCACGCAATTGTTTCCTATAGAAGTGAATATTCTGTTTTATGACCTGTAGTTGCATAAGGGATGTTTTCTATTTTGCATGATCCTTTTCCTTTCTTCTGAGAGATATTATTGCTTGAGATATCTGTTAATGGCATTTGTTTCTCTCAGGTATATGTGCACAGAAAATTGATGATAGTTGATGATCAAGTTGCATTGGTTGGTTCAGCTAATATAAATGATAGAAGCTTGCTAGGATCAAGAGATTCCAAGATTTATTTGACTTTCTATACTTAAAAAATATATAATGTTTAGAAAAAAATGCTAGTGATATTATGTTACCTAGATTGCCCTAATTCTGTAACTTCACTATTTTCATTGAGAACATGCCTTGAACAATTTTTTTAGTTTTAATCAACAATGTACTTTTCTTGTGGTAATAAATGATGAATACTCTGTAGTTTTTTTCTTGTTCATGTTCATATAATTCGAGTAGTAAAAGATGAATGTTTAATAGATTGTTGTTTGTTCTGTTTTACCTTTTGCATGGTGGCTCTTGAAGGACAAACATAATTTACCTATTGCTAGTAGGTTTATTTACCATTAAAAATTAGTAGCTTTATTTCTATGATGTGATTGATGGATGTCATATGATTTGGAGGCATTCCTATTGCTAGTAGGTTATGCTGAAACTTTCCCCTTCTTGTAGAGTACCAGCAGACAGCAGTAAGTTATACAAAAATGTATAATAAAAGATAATTATGCCATGGATGTCCATGATGTTGAGCTTTATGTTTAAGTGGGTTTCAGGCATCCAACTGTCAGAAAAGATTAACAGTAAAAACCTTTACTTCAGATGTTGCTGGAACTTGTTTCAGTTAGTCGGGTCTGTGCCACCTGCCTTTTAACTTATTGATGTTTTTATGCTAGGACATTATTTCGTTGTATATGGTTAATTGCTTTTTAACATTGATTTCATTCCCTTTTGATGGTGGCATGCCTTTATTTGCTCAGATCGATGTGCTTATAGAAGATAAAGAATTTGTTGAATCACTTATGGATGGACAACCATGGAAAGCTGGAAATTTTTCTCGTAGTCTTCGCCTCTCACTGTGGCTGGAACACCTGGGTCCCCGTGTTGGACAGGTTTGTAAACTTTGGATGCCATTCATAACTTTTTCTTTGGCTCTGATTCTGAGCAATTTTAGTGCTCTGATTTCAAGATATGTAGTTGCATCCCAAGTCATATCATAATGAGACCATATCTTTGAGTGTTCCTATCTGACACCAAACGACATCGTAATATCCACATATGTCTTACAGTGAGCTCCTTTTAATTGTGCGCCACAAGGAAGATGTATCTGGTTTGAAGATAACTTCTTAAATAGAAACTTCACTGTGAGGTCAGATGCATCTGGTCAATATTGGAAGATGTGTCTGACACATAAAATTGAATAGAAACATCCTGCATGCTTATCAGTTCTTGTGTTTTATTTTTTAAGTTTATGATTTGCTTCTTGACAGATCAATCAAATTCAGGATCATGTTGCCGATGCAACATACAGGGACATCCAGATGGCAACTGCTAAGGTGAGGAAACCAAAACCTTGAGTAGAACCCTTTTTTTTTAGTGGTAGTTCACTCCATTTCTTTTCTCAAAACATATTGATTACCTTTGCTCATCATCCAGAAGTCATCTTATATTATTCCAATTTCCAAGATTAATTATCATTTGTGCAGAGTATTTTCCTTCCACCTCAATATATTATAGTCAAACAACTGTAGAACAATCATCTTTGGTTTGCGTTTGATGATGCTTGAATTTCAATCCTTCTCTTGTCATGATAGGGAAGTTTTCTTTTTCTTCTTAACATTGCAATATTTAAATAGCAATACTGAACCTTTAATCATTCTACATTATTAATATCTTAAGCCAAAAGAAATCATGCTAGCTACTACTGGTGGTTCTGGGAGATAATAGCTATAAATGTATACAACTTAATGTGCTTGATGCTTTTGTTCCGAAATTACAAGATGTCACCAAGTCTTGTTGCCAAAAGTGTTGGACTCATTTACGCAGAAGTGGATGTGTTTAAAATTGCTTAATGTTGATGCGACGCAAGTATATCCGGATAGCCAACTAGCAATTTTTTGAACATACATCAGTTTTTGGCTTGGTCTTTTTGTGACGAGTGAGACAACATTTGAAACAAGCATTCCTCATGAAATTTCTTTATAGAATAAGTGATTTATCTCTTGAACAAGTCAAGATTGACTGTCATGCTGTTTGGCAAGGTTTGACAGCATCAAGTATGGTCCAGACTTAACACGCTATGCAGTGCTCAAATGTGCCAATCATGCTGACACATGACCAACCCAAATTTTGGCTCGTGCAACCCTGCAATTGGAGGGTGGCATTTGGCACAACATACATGTACTGTGACGCTATCAGCATGTACCCATGTGCCCTGAAATGACAATCCTGAAACTCAATTTCATTAAGCAATTCCTTATGGAGTCTAAAGAATGCATATGCCATGGTGCCTATATCTGCTTATCATCTGAATTGTATTGCTTTATTTCAATGAGAGGTATTGAATTCTGTTTCTTTGGCAGACTAACGCCACGATCTACCGTGATGTCTTTTCATGTGTCCCCAATGATCTTATCCACTCCAGGTACTATTTTATGCTTCAGCTTTCCTATTATATTTCATGCTACTTTCTTTTGGACAACATCAAATATCTTCAGATCTGCTTTCCGGCAAAGCACCAACTACTGCAAGGAGAAAATTGGGCATACAACCATCGATTTAGGAATTGCTCTCGAGAAGCTGGAGGCCTATCAGAATGGAGACATCAAAAACACGGATCCAATGGAGAGATTACAGTCAGTGAGAGGTCACCTTGTTTCTTTTCCTTTGGATTTTGCACATGTGCAATGAGGATCTGAGACCGGGTTTCATCGAAGGTGAATTCTAAGCATCTCGAGTGTTCCACTAAGCAGTATATTTTTGTAAAATCGAAGGTTGTGAACATGCATTATTACACAACCACATTGATGTTAATGAACATGTTAAGCATTTGTAACAGTATAAAAGAATAAAAAAGGTGAGGCTCCTTGAAGGAGCAAAACATAATGATTTGTTGATTCGTTTCTAGCGAAAATAAAAAGAGTTTTTTGTTCTTAATTTCCTCGTCTTTTATGGAAATTGTGTATGCTGGCATCCGTTCTTCATGTTACCTTTTTTTGTTTTTTTCAAATATCTCAGTATATATATTGAAAATTTTCTACAACATTTGGAAACTGTGCATCTGAGTTTTCTAACTTTTTTTGCGGAAAAATGGTATGATTGCTCACATAGATCTTCCATTAGGTTTGAGTGATAAAGGTTTTATCAAGCGGCCAACTTTGAAGGCACGATCATCTTAGAGGTGTCCCAAAGTATCAACGTGGAATATTTATATTATACTATTTAACTATGCTTAGGTGGCACTATTATATCGTTATATTAATTAGGTATTTTTTTCTTCTTTTATTCTGTAAGTATAAAAATTATAATTATATTATTTTTAACAACAGTGGAAAAATTTTTAATCTCAAAAACTAAAACAAATAATAACATATAAGATCATAATTATGTACATTTTGATATATATATATATATCTGATCCGAGAATATAATCCGTAATTCCTCTTTTCTTATCAAGACCATAATAATAAGTTGTAGAATAATGACTAAGAAAAAAAATAAGATTTATAGTTTCTAGATGTCTTGTTATTCATAGATAAGAATAAAAAATCTACAATAAATAATTAGAAGAGTTTTTTTTCATCAAAATATCTTTTAAAAATTATAGTCAAAATAGAATTAAATATATAATATATATTTTTTAATTAAATAAGATTATATAATCTAACTTCCTTTATCTTCCTTATACATGTCCTTTATACATATATACAATTTGGTGAAAGCTTTCCTGTCAACACTAATTTTCCATTTTTGGGAAGCCATTTAGGCAACATATTTAATTAAAACTAACTAAATATGATCACATATTTAAATTTTTTTAAAATAACATATAATAAATATTTAAAATATTAAAACTAACTAAAACATACAAGTTTTGTTAAAAAATAATACTAATAATATCAACCAATATTATAAACATAAATATTTATAGAGGTATTAATTATACTCATGGATATAGGTATCCATACGGACCTACTCCCAATATAATAGAAATAAACAAATAAATAGGGACGGAGGGTATTTTTAGATAAAGCACTCCATACTCACTTATCAATATGTGAATTAAGATATTGAGCTCATAAGTTAGGTGAGCCAATCATTCACCCAATTCAAATCAGATTGGATTGAGCCTTAGTTGAGTTAGTCGTGAATATTACGAGTCATTTGATTCAATTGAACATATACTTATTATTGTTTATATTTATATATAATTATATTTTTATGACATATGAATTATATAAATAATAATATTATTATTTATAAATTCTGATATTATTAATTAGTTTTGATCAATATATTTATTTTTTAAAAATTAATTATGAGAATGTGAAGCACCCATAATTTCTTACCTCAAATGGGGATTTCCCAACCTATCTAAATAGAGAATGGGATGGGGATTGGGATCGGGGATGAGGAGATATACGAGCAAAACATTTATCATCTCATCTCGTCCCATTAATATTTTTAAATATTTATAATAATTATATTACACCTGATTGATTATATATATATATATATATATATATATATATATTTATTATAATCATAATTTTATGATTGACTTAAATATCCTCTTAAGTAAATAATAAAAAAAACATCTAAGTTAATAATATGAAAATAATCAAATCATTCATACAGGCCATCCAAAAATCATTTATTTTAATTTTTCAGCACATCCGATTTAATAATCAAATCAGTCACTTCAGCTACACCTTTCACATCATTGCGTTCTCTCTTCACAAGGCATCATAATTTAGCAAAGGACCAGTCAATAATACTTACTATACACGACGCGTCCACCTCATTAGCGATGGTGGAGGACGATGCCACTTCCATCAATTAGCCGGTGACAGCACGTCTCCTGACGAAGCAAGTTAATGCAGAGTTGAAGACTCCCGTCATGCCATATGCATGCCACATTAGCTCTTAAGTTTAATTCAAATATACTAACTTGGTCGGGTTCGACCTACTTAATCCATGTAGTAGTCCGATCGATGATTCCATGGACGTGAAATGAAAACGATGACGCTGGTCATGGTTGGAGACGGTCGTACTCCTTATCCATCGCAGACTGTGACGTGGCAGCGATGGCAGTGGATGTCATACGTCAGCCGTCGTCTTTTCCATGCCTCGTCCGCCAACGAGATGAGATCACGTAATTAATGGCCTTAAAAATCGTGACGCCTTTGATCATCTCGTTACTTACTTACTCCCCCTGACGTAATCTAACGACAAACCATCACCTGTCGCGTGGGGTCCACCTCCCGCCGCTGGTGTTTTCCCGAGCAAGGGATCTGAGAGCGTCTCGTGAACGCCGTTGGATATGGCCTCGTGATTCGGACAGCGCGCAACGAAATCGTCCGACGAACATTACACTTAATCCATTCGATGGAAATGAGGAGTTAGATTTAATGTGTACTGCCTCGAGCTCAGTGTCCAAAATAGCTTACGAGCCAAACTCGAGTGCCAACGCTTCGTAATGGATATATGATGATTTATTTTAAATATATTAAATATATATGATTTACTTTATTTAACATATAGAAAATTATTTATTCTATTACCCTTAGGTAGGATGGATCTTAGGATAATGGCTAACAAAGTCCATATTATTATGACATTTGTATGCATTTTGGATAAACAAAGTTGGTTTGCAATGATTTCCAATGTCAATGATGGAATTTTTTTAAGAGCATATATTCTAAAATTTTTTAAGAAAAAATTAGGTCGGGAGAATTTGATACAAGCGATCCTAAACTTGCTTAATGAGTAGGATTGATGAAGTTGGAATTACAATCGATGGAGTAATTTTCACAAAAAAAAAGAGTGGATTTTAATAACAATAAAAAGTTTTTATAAAACATGTTAATCATTTTCACTAAAATTTAGGGTACAATTCTTTTATTTAAAAAAAGAATAAGCATATTTAGATGTAGTCTCGAGTTGCACATGAACAATCTAAACTCATAAATCATGTACCGAATAATTTTAATGAAATTAATTGAAGAAGTCAACTCCTAACCAAACCACTTCAATAGTAACTAGGAATACTAACTCCTACAATCAAGTCAGGATTAAAGATAATGATGTGTTAAACATTCAAGAATTATAAAAAAATAAGACCTATTTCTAATATATTTAGAGAAACCATCCCTCGATTTATTCATGGGTTAAACAAAAAGGTGTTAAGAAGGAGACCAAGTATCAAGAGAATCAGGGAAAATAAAACATCGAATACTATTGTTACTCCCATGGATTAGTGATAGTGGGACCAATTGATATGGTGAAGCCCTTTAGTACTATGACCTCTTAAATAATTATAAAATGAGTTTAACTTTAATTTTTTGGCAAAAGGTGATCATGTGTACCTAAATATTTAAAATGAGGGGCAATAGATGCACCTAAATATTTAAAAAGGAAGTGCTCCAATCTAAGGAAAGAGCAGATATCAACTCCACTGTATCTAAGGGTAAGAATGTGCTATTTTTAATGGTGAATGCATCTTGGGGTAAGAATGTGTTACTTTCAATGATGAAGAAATATCATCAAAAATAAAATTTAGAAACAGATTCTTAGTATATACCAGATATATAGATCCTCCATCATGTTGGGATGCGTGGAGTGAGTTTGACTCATTTTACAAGTTAGTTGATGCTACCATTATAATCAAAGTTATCAAGCTTCTGATCAAATCTCATCTTTATTAAATTCATTATTTATACCTACTTCGAATTTGGTCTGGTGATAATATATCATATTTATTTACTAATAAAATTTAAAAATTTTATTTATTGTATCAATACATAAAATATTAGTTTAATGGCGAGATACCAGTTTCATTTGCCGATAATTAAGTATTCGATATATTTTTACACTTAATATTAGTTTGGTGATAGTATATAATTTTTTATACATCCGAAATAAACATTGATCATATAATGATATATGAAACCCGCCTATTAAGTAATATTAAGGATTTGAAACCTCATCTAATATATAATACCTAAAATATTAGTATGATGGTGGTATATTATATCTAATTATTAGGTGTTTTGACATATTTATACATAAAATATCAGTATGATGGTGTATTAAATCTATTTACTAAAGGATAGAAGCTTCAAAATCTACCACTGATTGATATGATCCATCCTTAAACTAATGTTAGTATAATAGTATGTTGATCAGCCTTGAAAATAAACAAGTTTGGTTCAATGCACATACTTGGATGTCGTTGATGGAATGAAATCAAATAGATCCTCACTTGAAACAAGGCTAAGACCTAAAACAAGTTGGATTATTTGGTTTAGAATCTTGTATCTTACCAGTTCAATATATATTTAGGTGCATAATAAACCGATTATAAATAGAATACATAACATAATTAGAGAGATAAATTATTGGATCAAAGTAATTATAAGAATTAAGTAGATCATGATCAAATTTTATCCAAATGTAATAGACTTTATGTTTGTTGAATCTAATTAATTCAACCATTATATGATCATGTACAAGAACTAAGATCTTAGCCATGGAAAATATTAGTGTTGAAATGTAATTTAGAGTATAAATAATCATCCTGAAATATATTTATGAGTGTGGATTAAATATTTTTAAAATAAAAAAATTACTCGTAAAAAAAAATATAAACTCATTTATGCATGAATCTATTTTAATATTTTTTATATTTATTTGACACACATTGACTGACTCCTCTTGTATGATAATTTCCCTTGAATATATTTTGAATACATGCATGAATAAATAAAAGTGTATACATAAATAAATACTTATAATATATGACGATATATATGTGGATGATATAACCTATGATGATACGTTATCGATCTATGCGCTCAAGGAATAAAGCACATGATACTTAGATAATATTTTTATTAATCATTCGAAGGAACTTGTCCCACTTTAGCCAATAAGGAACTCATATGAGTTATCTTTATTAATTATTAAAAATAAAGAACTCCTATCATACAATAATCTTTTTATTAACCATCGAGAAAGTAAAATCTCCGGTGTCATCTCAGTATATCATAATATTGTTGATGATGATAATATTATTTTATATACAAGCATGCGACAACGAAGACATAACATTACTTAATGGATGGTTAAGGCTATGTATGAATGATATGGTTCTTCTCCATTAACCGGTGGGATAACGCATCCATTAGATTATCGAGTCAGTGAGATACTTGCATGGCTGTTTGCATCCGTGCATGACATTGTTGGAATGCATACTGCATGAGTTCTTATGATTTATATACTCGAGTATATATATTATACTTGATTAGCATGTTGTTATTAGCCTTTCTGGTGAATCTTTATTTCCTATTCAGAATTTATGCTCATTAGAAACTTCGGTGTAAATGGTTCCAAGATAATATAAAGAAAATTTCAAATTAGAAGAATAATTAGAGCAACGCCCCATATGGAAATAGAATTAGGTCGTTGACTATTTATCGTAAAAAATGCGACGAATAATTTTAAGACGATACTAATAAGTAGTGGATCATTAAAGAGAAAGTTCATGCACGAAGTAATTTCTCCGATGGACAAGTTAATTTGTATATAGACGTCATAAGATTTTGAGATCGAATTCCATCTTCATCACTTACCATTTAGAAAAAAAAAAAATCAAAAACAAGAAAGCTCTTAATAGGGAGGATGCACATAGGTGGCTCCAGCTATTATTATACATCTTATTAGAAATCACATTACAAATTCTCGTTTAACCATCTCTTCGCTTTCACAGCGGTTTCTTTTTTTTCTTCCTTTCATTACGACTGGAGCCATTTATATGGCCTCTAAGTGATTTGGTAAGATTTTATGTTTTTCGGAGAAATATCTTTTAATGCCCATGAAAAGAATTCGTAAAAAAGCGAGACGATCCTGACCGTTGATCAGTCGATGTCCTTTCATCTTTAGTTGAATTGCGTGTCCCTTCTTCGGATTTATTTGTGGAGGTCGCAGTTCTGAGACTCGACACGCATCTAACGATCAATAGAATGCGGCCAAAAATCTTTCCATCATCCACGTGGCTGTACAGGAAACAAAAGACTTACCACTTTTATCCACAGCAGCCGGTCCGCGATCCACTCACTGGATTCACGAAATCCCGACAGACACGAGTCTGAGAGAGCCGTCGATATCACGCGAGAAAAAGGGCATCTCGCGCGAGCGAACGCCTCTCGTCTTGGAAGTTAGCGGATGTTACGGAGAATATCGACCCGATTTGAACTCCGAGCTCTCGCGTCCGCGAGAACTGAATCCGCCCGACCCCTCCTGCGCTTATCAGATAGGCAAATTTGCTTATTAAATAGGAACGTTTCCTTATCGGTGATAAGTCGGTGAAAGTTGGAGGGAGGGAGAGGACTACAAAACCGCATCGAAGAAAGGGGAGCCGAAGTCGATCGGGTCACCAAACCCTAGACTCTCTTTCTTGGCCTTCGATTTGTCGCGCGGTCATCTTGATTTCGACGCCTTCTCCTTCGAATCCGTTGTGCTCCGCCTCTCGGCCGCGCCTCGGGCTCTAATTCGATATCCTCGTCGCCGTTCGTCGCCGGCGTCTCGGCTCTGATCGCCGGATATGTCGTCGCTGAGTCGGGAGCTGGTGTTCCTGATACTCCAGTTCCTGGATGAGGAGAAGTTCAAGGAATCCGTGCACAAGTGAGTCTTTTGGGCGGGTTTCGTTTGGATTCTTGGCCGCTCGGTTCTTTTTTTGTATCGGATGGTTTTGGCTTGAGAGTTCTCGTTTTTGCGCGGTTTTATGGCAGGCTTGAGCAGGAAGCGGGGTTTTTCTTTAATATGAAATACTTCGAGGAGAAGGTGCAGGCGGGAGAGTGGGAAGAAGCGGAGAAGTACCTCTCGGGATACACCAAGGTTGATGATAACAGGTATTCGATGAAGATTTTCTTCGAGATTAGGAAGCAGAAGTATCTAGAGGCGCTTGACAGGTTCGTTCGTCTTTGGTTATTCTTTCCTATCCGTCTTTTGATTCGGCTATTTTCGGTTATTCTGTGTATATATTCTATATTTTATACTTACAGAGAATATTGCTTCTTGTCCCCATCTGAAGTCTTGTGATTGTACTATGCTCAGGCATGACAGGGCAAAGGCAGTTGAAACACTCATAAAGGATCTCAAGGTTTTCTCAACGTTTAATGAGGATTTGTATAAAGAAATTACTCAGCTTCTCACCCTTGAAAACTTTAGGTGATTTATCTTTCTTTATAATATGTCCATGATTTTGGTTTAATCAGGTTCAGACAATTGCTCGTTTCCCTTTTATGAATTATTGTGTTTTCTGAGAAAGGGATCATTTAAATGCCAGAATAAGAAAAGGCAAAGAACAAAAAGTTTTTGCTGAGTACTGTTGAAAAGGTACCTTTTGATACTAAAAGTCATGATAGCTTTGGTAGCTTCCAAAATTTTGTAGATTAAATCATTAATTGACTCATTAAATTCTGTATTCTGATTGCACAAAAGCAGTGTGGGCTAAAATTGAAAATTGTAGATTGTTTTACTAGCACTGTTTGTAACTTCACAAGTGCAATAAATGTCATTTTTTTAATTAAAGTGAGTGTATGAGCTATTAATTAGAGATTTTTCTATAAACTTTTGAGAAATCAGTATACTGATTTTTTTTTGGCATATTTGCTTGGAATCAATTTACGAGGTTGATTGCACATTTCAAAGTAAGCAATTTTATTATTTTGACTTAGTTTCATTGATAAAAGTATTTTATTGTTTAAATACAGTAATTTTTGTTAGAAAATAGTCCGATATAGAACTTTATTGACAGTAGTTTTACGAATAAAATTGAAGCTGAAACCAGTGAAACATGACCTGAAATTGCCAAAATTGTGGTTCTTTTTTTAAATGTTTGCTTTGGCGATTGGCTGAAACCAGAATTGAATTGGTATGTCATGCTGGCATACATTTTTATGCTGGAAGACTTGTAATATTTGTGTTTCTCAATAAGCAATCTTAGTTGCTTTCTGTTTGCTAAATTTGTTTATTATATCTGAGGTTTTGTTTTTTTATCCTTATTAGTGGCTGGTCCCTTTTCCTGCAGCAAGTCATACTTTATCACATTTATGCTTTCTACTACTCCTTATTAGAGTGTTATAATTATGTCACTATCAACTCACTGACTGGAATCTAATTCACTTCAAATATTGTCCTGCAGAAATTTTTGATCATTTTTTTTCATTTTACTCATTCACAGGGAAAACGAGCAGTTGTCTAAATATGGTGATACTAAGTCTGCTAGAAGTACCATGCTGGTAGAGCTCAAGAAGTTAATTGAAGCAAATCCTCTCTTTCGAGAAAAACTTGTCTTTCCTACACTTAAAGCTTCACGCCTCCGAACTCTGATTAATCAAAGGTAGATATTTATAATGGAGTACACTTTTATTTAGTTGAGGACTCTTTCTCTCAGATTACTGAGATTTTTAAATGATAAAAATATAAGTTGGATGGGCCCCTGTGGGCTGTTGTGTTGTAGCTTGCTAAATTGTGGCATCATTGTATTGCAGCTTGAACTGGCAGCATCAACTCTGTAAGACTCCAAGGTCAAATCCTGACATCAAGACATTGTTCATGGACCATGCTTGCGCCCCTCCAAATGGAGCTCGTGCTTCACCAGTCTCTGTTCCTGTTGCAGCTGTTCCAAAGGCTGTTGGTACATATACACCACTTGGTGCTCATGGGGTATGTTGCTCCAAGATCAAGTCTCCTGTTGAATAAATTTTACTTGAAGAACATAACTTTTAGGACTATCTTCATTATCATGCAGCCATTTCCACCCCAGGTTGCTGCAAATGCTAGTGCTTTAGCTGGTTGGATGGCTAACGCTGCTGCTTCATCCTCTGTCCAGTCTGCTGTTGTTGCACCATCATCAATACCTCTTCCACCAAATCAAGGTTAAACTCTTCTTTTTTCTTATGTTTATAATGTTGGATGAAATTTTAACACCTTCTGGAAATGCTAATGATTATGCCTTCTCATTATTTGTGGAAGTAACAGTTATGTGTTCGTATTTCATCTCTTTGGGTCTCTTTTTTCAGAGTTGAGACTAGGTTCAAGAAACATGTAAAAGGAGGATTGGAGTGGCTTTTCTATCATATTTGAGATTTCATGCTTTGAATGATCTAAACTCATCCCCCTCTTGTTATATGATTCTTGAGGTCCTGTAATTCTTTATAGCTACTGGTTGATTAATGAATTTATGCAATGTAGCATTCATATAATCATTTTATTGCTGAAAGCATGAGTATGGTTAAATTAGTTAAATTGTTCTAAGGATGTCTTGGATTCCTTGGACATTTTATTTACTATATTATGTTTATGTGTCCATCTCTTGATATGAGTGGACTAAATATAAAGGTTAATATGGTGAGAGCTTTGCAGATGCATGTTGAGGTTATTCCACTAGGTTTCCTTTCTGCCATGTAAAAAAATGTGAAGAAAACTTATTTATTCTAATTTATTCTTTTATTTCAGCAGTCCCCATCTTGAAACGCCCAAGAACTCCTCCGAATGCTATTGCCATGTCAAACTACCAAAATGCTGAATCTGAGCAGATGATGAAACGTCTACGGTCTGGTGCACATCCAGTTGACGAGGTTTGATGTAATTTTTGAAGCTTAATGCAGCAAAATTCATGTGTAAATTATACCTATGTTATCTATACCATATACTACTTTGTTTCTGAGTTTTATCTTTGCATCTTCCTTAGCAGGTTAGCTATCCTGCACCTCACCCACAAGTTACATGGTCGCTGGATGACCTGCCAAGAGTTGTAGCCTGCTCCTTGACAGAGGGATCCAATGTGACTAGCATGGACTTTCATCCTTTTCATCATACATCACTTCTTGGTATGACTATGACTATCTAAATTTCTTCTGGTGCTAATTGAACCTAAATTTAACTCTTTATACTCTATCTTCTCCTCCTCCCCTTTAGTGGGCTCCAACACTGGTGAAATCACACTTTGGGAGATTGGTATCCAGCAGAAGTTGGTGTCCAAGCCATTTAGAGTATGGGATACGGCTGCTTGTTCACTACAATTCCAGGTCTAGAGAATGATTCACTTTTTCGTTTCTTTTGGAATGCAACTTCCATTACCGTTGAGATATATTCCGTGTGATAGTTTATGTTAGAGAACTTAGTATCTGCTGATTCCTGTTTCCCCTTGCTGTCTCCCTCTATTCTTGGTTCATTCCTTTTGTGTTCTTAATAATGTCAGAGATAAGAATGTTATTTGTTACATCGGAGATGCATTCTAGTGTTTAATAAATTAATTTTAGATTGCTGCCTACAACGAAGCTCAAGTTGCAGGGCAGAGAACAGAAACTATTTTTGTTTTGGTCACAACTAGATCAAACTATTTGGTTGCTTAACACAAAATTGACTCAAAGTTTCTGCATCACAAAATTTTTACACATCAGTTGTTATATCTCATGTTGCAATTAAGGATTGCTTAATCTTGATGCTCTTCCACTTCCCATTTATAGCTGCGGATTGGCATAATTTCGTTTGCTGCTCCAATCTGATTGAGACACACATACACATCCTTGAAACCATCAACAAATACAGAGGGAAAAATAACACACACACACACACAGTTTGCCAACATATACCGTGGCAGCATTTGGATTTCTGTGTTGACGCCCCTTCTCCTCCCAGTTAATGTCTGGACTGGTAATACCATCCGTTGCGGACAGAATTGAATTCCTTGATAACAACTATAAGGCAAAATGTTTGGATTTTGTTATCATCAGTGTCCAACCAACTTATTTCTTATTGTTTTATGTTTTTATAACTTATTTACATGCTGGCATTTACATAATTGTACTGCTTGCACCAACTTGTGTAATGAAATAAACATTTAGGGGTCGCAAATTCTTATATTTAGAAACACTATTGATGAAACTACTAGTGGACTCTATGGCCACTTCTTAGGTTTTAATAAGAATGTTTGCAAGTGAACTGATTGGTAGTCATCAAGCAATTTTATCATTAGTTTATTTTCTTAATGGAAAACATTTTAGAAACAATGGGCTTTAACCCTTTAATATCTGTCAACTTGATCAACAGGTAAGATCCATGTCCATCTTTTCCAACCTTAAGATGCTTTTTATGTTTTAACTGCAAATATTGAGAATCAGCTATAAGTATAACCAAGCTCTTTAGTTTCCAAATATTTGGTATGAGGATTAAGAGAGATTTGTAGAGTGAAGGCAGCTTTGATGATTGCTGTTACCAGCAGTTGTTAGAAGTTGGAGATAGCATTGGTTGGGGATAAGATAGAGAAAATCATATGTGGTTTAACATGTCAAAAGAAAATCATTTGTGGTAAGTTGACTGAAATTTAAGGTCCATTAGGAGGAAAGAGGAATAATGAAGAAGAATGGTTAGAAACACACTATTATTATCCTTGAAGTTGGAAGTTGGCATGGGCAGCACTGTTGTGACATGTTAGGGGCATGGTGCATGGTGCATGGTGCCATGTCTAGAATGTGTGTTTAATGCTGACATAGCTTGCCACTAAGCTGCTATTCATTTTCACATTTTTCCTTACAAGTTGTTTCCAGACATAGTGCCTTTCTGCAACATTTTAGAATTGATTAGGTTCCATGTTTTTTTATATGACCAGGTCAAAATGTTGAATAAAATTTATGTGGATCTTGGGCTGATAAGCAAGTTCATTCACGAGTTCAGTCTAGGTTGGAAGAAGTAACTGGTTGTGTACTAGTGTCCATTAATTTGTCTATATTCTAATGTGGTCCATGCCAGTTCCTTAACCAATTTAGTGGTCTATCTATGTGCAACATTCTGTTTTTCTGATTGTATTGCCTCTGCTTGTTTAAGTAGCCCATATGTTCTTGTCAAGTATCCATTTTTCTAGATTAGTAATATCTTGATATGCATACTGTTCATCTTCTATTGTCTGAATTAGTAATAGGCAAATATGATATCAGGACTAGTTTTTCTCTCTGAAATATGTCAAAATTTCATTGCTTGAGGTGTGTTATGCATTTTACAGAGTGCCATTGTCAAAGACTCTTCTATATCTGTCACTCGAGTTATTTGGAGTCCAGATGGAAGTTTAATAGGTATCTTCCTCTTGGATACGATCAAGTAAATTTACTATTTAATTTGCTCCTATTACAGTTGTCTAAATTTGAGTTGTGTTCACAGGGGTTGCATTCTCGAAGCACTTGATTCATATACATGAATATCAAGCACCAAATGATCTCCGTCTATTTGAACTCCGCCAATTTGATCTCCGCCAACTTTTAGAGGTGGGTTGGAACAGTTTGATTTATATGTCTCAGTGGAATATAAGTGAGATTTCTTTTTTTCTTATCAGATTGATGCTCATGTTGGTGGAGTCAATGATATTGCATTCTCTCAACGAGATGAACGACTGTGTGTGGTCACTTGTGGAGATGATAAGCTAATAAAGGTGTTAACTGTCAAATCCTGTCTTTTGTTTAAATTCTCATATTTTCACCTTCTTTTATGGATATTTTTGAAAAAACTGCAGGTATGGGATCTAAGTGGTCAAAGGCTTTATGTCTTCGAAGGACATGAAGCACCTGTCTATTCTATATGCCCCCACCGCAAGGAGAATATTCAGGTACTTTGTTGATTGCTTGTTTTTACCTGGCAGCTATTTCTCTAAAGCCATATAGTTTGTTCCACCGATATTGTTGTTTCCTTAGCAACTTTATGTATTATGGAACTTTTTTACATTAGTTGGCATTGAATAACAAACATATGTTGTGTCAACTCTTGAACTGACATGCCATTCACCTAAACTATACCTATTGTTTTCTCTAGTTCAATGCGTTGTAATAACATCTTCTGTTCTGCTTCATAGTTTATCTTCTCAACTTCCGTTGATGGAAAAATAAAGGCTTGGCTGTATGACAACGTGGGATCTATGGTTGACTTTAATACCCCTGGGCACTTGTTTACCACAATGGTTTACAGTGCCGATGGAAGTCGGTAAGATGTGTAATATCATTAATTTATTCTATTTGATGCTACATTCCTTCAAACTTTGGTTGGCTTGTCCATGAACTATCTATTTTCTTGAAATGCAGACTCTTCTCATGTGGGACTAGCAAAGATGGGGACTGTATTCTTGTTGAGTGGAATGAAAGTGAGGGATCCATAAAGAGGCAATATTCTGGGTTCCGGAAGAAGTCCACGGTTGTTGTTCAGTTTGACACTTCCCAGAATCATTTTTTGGCTGCTGGTGAAGATAACCAAATAAAATTTTGGAGTGTTGACAGCATTAACATGCTGGCAAGTACTGACGCTGATGGTGGACTTCCTGTAAGTGTTTTGTATGTAGTGCTACATGAACTGATATTACGTTATTCTACTCTTTGACATGGCCGTACCAATTATTTCAGAGTCGTCCACATTTGAGATTCAACAAGAAAGGAAATCTTCTTGCTGTTGCAACAGTAGATAATGGCTTTAAAATATTAGCTAATGCAGATGGCCTTGCGGCACTACGAGCCTTTGGAAATCGCTCTTTTGAACCATTTAGAGCTCAACATGAAGCTACTCCTATCAGGGTGAGATATTCTTTTTCCAAAATGAGATATATTTGTTGGTTCTAACGAATAATTATTTTTATCAGGTCTCAAATTCTCCTGTGGTGGCAAGCATCTCACCAAACATCAGTAATGTTGAATCATTGGACAGAAATTCTCCTGCGAAACCATCTACTGTTCTTGTATGTTCAGTGTTAAAAGAAAATTCTTGTGCTTCTTATCATTTCCTTGGATATGTTTGCCCCATTGTGATGTTATTTGACAATTTAGCTTTGGAAATATTTGGACACCAATTTTTATTTGCTAAGTCTATATATAATTATATGTATATATATGTATTATGCATGTACTGGTCACAGAATAACCACAGGCACATACAGATTTCTTAATATATCTATTATAGTAATTATTTGTATATGCATTTATATCTATTGCAACTAAGGACAACCCGTACATCTTTTAAGGGCTTAGCTTTATAGTCAGCAAGCTCCTGTTGGTTCCTTTCCAAGGACAAATAAGGAAAACCCATCTACTATCTTTTAAGGGCTTAGCTTTATAGTCAGCATGCTCTTATTGGTTTCCTCTCCAAGGACAAGTCTTTAGACTATTGGAATATATGTTACTCCCATTGCATGTACATGTTGCCTAGATATGCAATCGGTCTTTCAGTTGAGCCTGTTCCTATGACTTTAGTGAATTTTATTGCAGAATGGAGGTGATATAACTCCTAGAAATGTAGATAAGCCAAGAATATCAGAAGAATTGCCAGATAAGATGAAGTCATGGGAGTTGGCCGAAGTTTTTAATCCACAACAATGCCGAGTTGCTACCATGCCAGAGACTGATTCTGCCAGCAAGGTGGGTACCACATTCAGCTTGTTTGTTTTTTTAATGCTGGTACAGTTGTACTTTTGAAACTCAAAGCTTTAACAATTGTTAATTGCAATTACAGGTCACAAGGCTTCTTTATACAAATTCTGGTGTTGGCTTATTAGCTCTGGGGTCCAATGCTATTCAGAGGGTGTGGAAATGGAGTCGCAATGAGCAGAATCCAAGTGGCAAGGTAGTTGTTTTTTGCATTTATACCTTTTATGGATTTTTGGATTACTTACATGGAAGTACTTAAGTTCGTCTGCTGTTAAAAGGCCACGGCCAGTGTTGTACCGCAGCATTGGCAACCAAACAGTGGTCTTCTTATGACCAATGATGTATCGGATACAAGTCCAGAAGAGGCAGTTCCTTGTATTGCGCTCTCAAAGAATGACTCGTATGTAATGTCTGCATGTGGTGGGAAGGTTTCCTTATTTAACATGATGACATTCAAGGTAAGGTGTCAATGTCTAATCCAAAGCTGTGGTTGTTAGCACCAAGTATATCTAAGGTATATGCCTACATATTCTTGTAGGTAATGACAACTTTCATGCCACCCCCACCTGCTTCGACATTCTTAGCATTCCACCCACAGGACAACAACATTATAGCAATTGGAATGGAAGATTCAACCATCCACATATACAATGTTAAGGTGGATGAGGTAATAACTTCTGAATTGAGCTTCTTCTTTCGATTAGCTTATGCTAACTTTGTGTATTTGTCAGGTCCAAACAAAATTGAAAGGTCACCAGAAGCGCATAAGTGGGCTGGCATTTTCCAACAATCTTAATATACTTGTATCTTCTGGTGCTGATGCACAGGTCAGTAAGAAAATTGGTCATTGGTTTATGTTCTGTTCTAAATACTCAAATCATAGTCATCTATCAACTTCAGTTTTTCCTGCATGTTATAACTAGAATAATTATATGAATATGTAATTCCATAGTTAGAGTATGTTCTTTAGCATAATACAAAAAGCATATTCTTCTGTGAAGATAAATGTGTGTAGGTGTGTTTATGGGCATCTATAGTGCTTAAAATAGGGGATTTGCTATGCATACACACAGAAATTGTCAGGTTTGAGAATACCTCAAGTTGCTTGAAGTATAGAATGTCTTGGATAGTTCCTTCTATTTTCTACTAGGGTTATGGTTCATGTCCTGTTTGTTTTTGGTTGCAATATTTGCAGAAACAAACGTATTTATGGTAATATACGATAAAGATATGCCCCAAGCAGATAAAACAACTAGATCATATTTAGCAGATGGAAGGCAGAAATTTTTGCTTTATGGTTTTCTGGAGCTTTGGTCATTGCATGGAAAGAAAGGACCTTTTAGGTTACACTTTTATGTTATGAATCATGGAACATGTTTTATTGTAATTTCAATTTGCTATTTTTTGCTTAAAACTTTGAGCTGTAGGAATTGGATGTTCCTTGTCATTGCAGAGGACGTCTAGATAGTCTGTCATAATTGATTTTTATTTGCAATTTCTAGTTCTGCTGTTGGATTGGAAATTTGATATTTATGTTTCAGCTCTGCATATGGAGTACTGAGACTTGGGAGAAGAAGAAATCTGTAGCTATTCAACTGCCTGAAGGGACGAAGTCAGTTGGTGACACCCGAGTCCAGTTTAATTCTGATCAAAGCCGCTTGTTAGTTGTCCACGAAACACAGCTAGCTATATATGACACCTTGAAAATTGAGCGTATCCATCAGGTGTCTATTGTTCGGAGAATTGTTTCATCATGATATATTTTGGATGTCACTCATATTGGATGCTTTCTTCTTTGCAGTGGGTTCCTCAAGATGCCTTGTCTGCTCCTATATCGTATGCATCATATTCGTGTTTCAGCGAACTTGTTTATGCTTCCTTTTGTGATGGTAATATTGGTGTCTTCGATGCTGACAACTTGAGATTAAGATGCCGAATTGCCCCGTCCGCATACACGTCACCTGCTGCTGCAAGCAGGTAAACTGTGTTTCTTTGTAGTATCGTGATCCTATGTAACAGTGGAATTTTATCAGTTTCTCGAATGAAGTTATCTAGTGATAGCTGCTTACATTTGTTAATTTACAATGACCATTCTGCAAACATTGCTATGTTTGCAGTTTTAGTCAGAGTATCGTTAGAATTGTGGATTCACCTGCTGATCAACATTCATTTTCATTTTTTCAGCAACCCAACATATCCTCTTGTGATTGCGGCCCATCCGCAAGAGCCAAATCAATTTGCAGTTGGTTTGACAGACGGAGCAGTAAAAGTAATAGAGCCATCAAAGTCCGAAGGAAGGTGGGGGGCTCCCACACCTGTTGATAATGGGGTACATGTTCGCAGGATGCAGACATTATCAACTACAAGCAATCCTGCTGCGGACCAGCCCCAAAGATGATTGCTTCTATTATTGGACAAAGAACCCATACTTGTGTAGCATCGATTTTTAGGTTTCATTTCACTTGTTTCAGTTTTTCTTCTATAACTATCATGTGGTTCCAGAAACGTAACTATGAAAAGGAAACAATAAGAAGAATGTGTTAGTGTATGATACTAGTGGATACTAATTGGATGATTAAGTTCTCATAATTAGTAAAATTCTTACTTGACATTCTCGTCAGCAATATCTTCTCAAAGGTTTTGTACTGTCTGATCTATGATCATATAACTCATTGATGTTGGCAAATCATGGGTCTTATTGTCATTTTTTTTTTAGGTTGCTTGGAACAGCGCCTTTGTGATTGTTGATTATCCTATATGGCTTTTGTGAGATACTAATGTTTAGTAGTAAGTTTGGTGTTATTGTGGTCTCTCATTGATTCAATCTACTGATTTTATAGAAGTTGATCATTTGTCTTGTGATGATGTATGGGTCAGGCCAAGGTTCGCAATATCGTACCGTACCGGTATTTTGACCTGGGCTCGATACCGGTATGGTACCGGTAACAGACGGTCCGCGTACCGATAATCTGTTGGATCGATACATACCGCCCGTATCAGTACGACAAATCCTGGGTCAGGCTATAAATAAGTATACTTACTATTTGATTGAGCAAGATTCATCTCTTCTTGATCGAAGTTGGAATAATTGGAATCGTCTTTGGAAACTATCTATTTCCCCTCGCATATTGGAAATTATTTCACCAAAAACTATTCTATATTTCATCATTTAATTTGATCTACTTGGTTTCTTTAAATCTATACTGCTTACATTTGATCAACGTTTGCGTAGTGGGAGACTTGTGTGTTTGGTCCGGCCACTATACCCGCTATGCCATTGGCAATAATTTGGTAGGCTGCCTCGGTGAGGTGCCGCCCGTCCCAAGAAACGTAGCTCCATGGATCGCTGCACAACGTCGACGTCGGATCACCGCAGGTCACGGAGGAATTGTAGTCGTAGGGCCCCTCGCCCCCACAGCAGGCCTCCAGAGTCGACCTCATCCCTGCAACCGTTTCATTCGCTAGGCAATGGCATGTATCCGTCGTCACGAGACAAGACAAGACGCAGTAGCTCACCGAATTGGCTTGGAGATGTGTAGATGGCCATCATAGCTCCATAAATGTCAGCGTAGATGATGGTGGAGTGTGGGTGGGCTCGCCGAAGTCGACGAAGCTCGCGCTGCAGCAGCAGGTTGTGATGCTGCGATAACTCGTTCAGCCACTTGAGGCAACCTGTCGCTGGATCGTACGCCTCGGCGTTCCGAGTCCGGAACCTGGTGAGGAACAGAGGGACGCACCCCAGTGGGAAGACCCCGGAAACCAACACCGTCTTCGCCCCGGTCCGAACCAGCGCCTGGAGATCAGTCAACGTGAGTTTGTCAGCGACGGAGGAGTCGACCGTGCGGAAGCAAATCACCGGCAGGGCGAGGTTGAAGCCGGCTTACGTCGATGGCCGCACCGATTGCGCGCGCGACAGGGGCGACGAGGGCTTGTGCGGACTCCATGGGGTTGTCGCCGACCAAAACAGAACTGTAGTCGTTCGCCCCTATCTCCCCCATGATGAACAGCGACTTGCTCAGAGCGTCATTCGGGGCTCTCGCCACAAATGGATTACAGAGACAAAGAGGCACCGATTTATTAACGCTCAAAAAGATACTTAATATGACGTGGCACAATAACTTTGTATAAGATCCATTAAAGTTTGAATTAAATTAATGATCAATAAAAAATGAAGTCGTCGGTGTTTGCCACCGGTCGAGTGGAAACTCCGACGAGTGTTAGCACCGCCACGAACTAGGATTACCCAGACACAGATGTTACTTAATCGATTCGCTTCTGTGTCCTTCTTCCAAATCGTGGCTGCGACTTTGGTATATCGAGTTCGAATCGGGAGCTGGAAATTCAACAAACGAGCATACGGGACAGAGGTAGGGGAAAGAGCACATACCAAGAACAGAGGGAGACGACAGCAGTTGCTCGAACCACTTGAGCTGCGTGCCTAAGGAGTAATCCTCCCATGTGACGTTGAATCCCTCGGCCTCGTAGAAGGCGTTGCTGAGCGCGCAGGCTCCTGCCACGGCAAAGTTGGCCCCGTAGACGAATCCCTCGCTGCCGCGCCCTGCAGGATATGGCCGCACCAGAGGCAGCCCCGTGGTTTGTGCTACAACACCAGGTATGCCCACCATATGTTAGCTATAAGTTCTGCTTCTCAATCCTAGTGTTTTATATGGAGCAGAAAGAGGAAAGAGAGATGAGAGGGAGAGAGAGAGAGAGAGAGGGCAATATGCATACCGATGAAGTCTAGTATGATTCGGCCATCGGAATAGCGGCCGTTAGGTCGATGGAAGTAGGTCTCGCCGTAGGGAGGCCGGTTAGCCTGATCCTTGCCGCCGGAGAAGAAGGCCAAGTTTCCGGTGTCGGCGAGCGAGTCGCCGAAGCTAAAGATGGCGGAGTAGCGGGCAGTGGATGGGGTGACGACGCTCGGCAGCAGGAGGAGATTGATGGCGAGGAGGATGAGATGGAGGGGGAAGGACGATGATGCCATGGATGGATGGATTGGTGGGAGGGCAACGCGTACCGGTGCCCAAATAATTAGGAGGCCTACAGTAGCTTAATTATGAGTCTGCCTTGCAATTATTACACAGGCAGCACTGCAACCTGTGATGCCAAAACACATGGTCTGTCTCTCAATCATCATAACGGATCGATGATTAAATCGCAGGGGTTGTTACACTGAATCCCACGATCACTTTTTTATATTGTTATAGGATGTTTACCTTTTGAGAGAATTCTTAAAAAATTATTATTATTATTTTTTTGCAGAACAGTATTATTACTTTGAAATTATTTTAAAAATAATACTTGGTCCTATTAAAAAATTATTTTATTAGACTCTTCTCTTATTTTGAGGGTTGCTCACCTCACTCCACTATAATGGGTTGGGTTGGACTAATAGGACAATTAACAAAGGGTAAATGATCATTTAAAATATATATATATATATTATTTTAAAATTCTTTAAAGCAGGGATGATCTATAGGAAATTTCAAATATGATAGATTATTTTTTGGGGAATTCATCCTTATCTTTTTTATATTTTAGATGCGATACTTAAGGGTCTATAAGGAATATTTTTGTTAATATATTTTATGGAGGTTCACATTATAAATTTTTAATTGAGAAGAAAATTACCTGAATGATTTTGCTCTTATCACATTGAATTTATTCATAAGAAATATGATGTCATGGATATGTACATCCCATATGTCATAAATATGAATGTTATCATCTATAATAATATAAATGATTTAGCTGATAATAGTAAATTTACCCTATCCATATAAATCATTTGTGATGATTTGAGTTGATAGGATATAATTGATCAATTAATGTTATGGGCTCAATCACTAGATCAAAATGCTTAAATCTAGACCCCAATTGTACTATAGTACTCTATCATTATAAGCCAATTTAACCAACCTTTCATATATATATATATATATATATATATATATATATATATATATATATGGTTATGATAAAGTGACTTTCATTAGAAATATTACCTTTGGGTATCATTATATTTTTCATTTTATTCTTAATTTTTTCCTCCATAATTATTAGGATTGATAAATATTTTCTTTGGATGCTCTAAAGAGTTTCTATCCTATAAATCTAGAAAAGATTAAGAGAAGAGTTCTTTCGGTTTATATGGATAAATATACAAGAAGACCCTTTGTGCTTAAGTACATATAATAGTAAAGAATTTGACTTTCTCCATAGATAAGAAATTATTAAACTACGTTATATATTTTGATATGTTATTTACTTATTGATCTCTTAATTTCTTTTGGTTTCAAGTTTCTTCTCCCTCCCCAATAAAAGTAATACAGAATTATGTCATTTTGTTGTCACCTCCTTTACGCTTCAATTTACTTAATATTATTTTATAATTAAATATATGTTGAATTATGTCGATCTAGTGTGATCTTCAAAATCTAATATTTCAAGCTTTAGCTTAATATCCATGGATAAGAATCCCATCATGTGGTAGTCTCCAATAACATTCCTCTTTCTATAGTTCTCTCATGGAGACCGACAAGATCGGAGATGAATGCCACATGTATCATTTTAATCGAGCAATACCATTCATCTCCCTTGTCTTATAACACATACACATTATGCTCTATGGGTCACTATACTTATCTACTTAGTTCATCTTTTACAGTGTGAATATGATCATTTCGGATGCCATATTTTGTATGACTTACTACTATTCATCAACATTTTTAAGAAGAATAATGTCACACCCTCAAACCAAAGGCCTACGATCCGCGGAATAACCATAAGATGGACTACTTCAAGTCTGACCTCAGCTTATGATCCGTCCAAGACGACATGGGCAATGATTTGGTAGGCTGCCTCCGTGAGGTGCCCCCCATCCCAACGAACGTAGCTCCATGGATCGCTGCACCTCACGGAGGAATTGTAGTAGTAGGGTCTCTCGCCTCCACAGCACGCCACCAGAGTCGACGTCATCCCTGCACCCACATTTCATTCGCTAAGCCATGATGAGATGAACTCGTAGTCACGAGAGGCAGCGGCAGTTTGGGGTTCACCGAAGTGGCTTGGAGACATGTAGATGGCCATCAGAGCTCGGTAAATGTCATCGTAGATGATGGTGGAGTGTGGGTGGGCTCGCCGAAGTCGACGGAGCTCGCGCCGCAGCAGTAGGTTGTGGTGCTGCGAGAACTCGTTTAGCCACTTGAGGCAACCCGTTTCTGGATCGTTCGGCGCGGCGTTCTGAGTCTCGGTGAGGAACAGAGCGATGCACCCCATTGGGAAGATGCCGGAAACGAATACGGTCTTCGCCCCGGCCCGAACCAGCGCCTGGAGATCAGTCAACATGAGTTGGTCAGTGATGGAGGAGTCGACAATGGGAATCAAATCGACGGCAGGGCGAGGTTGCAGCTGGCTTACGTCGATGGCCGCACCGATCGCGCGCGCAACAGGGGCGACGAGGGCCCGTGCGGACTCGATGGGTTTGTCGTGGACCAACACAGAATTGTAGTCGTTCACCCCCATCTCCCCCATGATGAACAGCGACTTGTTCAAAACGTCACCGGAGGCTGTCGATAAATGACGGTAAATAACAGTAAATTTGTGCCTTCTCAGTGTTTGCCACTGTTTAGTGTAAATTCCTACAAGTGTTAGCACAGACGAAATAGGATTATGCAAGTACAGATGTGTCCTTCGAAATCGTGGCTAGGAATTTGGTAGATCAAGTTGGAAACGGGAGCTGGCGGCTCGCCGGCCCAACTCCTGCCCGAGTCGCTTTAGATCGACTTTTGACTTGCGACTCGTTGGCACAGCTCTTGCCCGAGCCGCTCCAGATCGGTTCTCGACTTGCGGCTCGTTGGCCCAACTCCTGCCTGGGTCATTCTAGATCGGCTCCCGACTTGCGACCCGCTGGCACAACTCTTGCCCGAGCCACTCCAGATCGGTTCTCGACTTATGGCTCGTCGGCCCAACTCCTACCCGGGTCGCTCCAGATCGCTCCAGACTTGTGACCCGCCGACATCAAAACCTGAGCCCAGACTCAGTCACTCGGCCCACAGGGCCAACCTTTAGACCGAGCCACTCCTCGTGGCCAATCTAATGCCCGAGTCGCATCTCGGCTGACCCAACGTTCGAGCCACGTCTCGCGGCCAATCTAATGCCCGAGTCACATCTTGGTCAATCCAACGCTTGAGCCACGCCTCGCGACCAATCTAATTCCCGAGTCGCATCTCGGCCGATCCAATGTCCGAGCCACGCCTCGCGGCCAATCTAATGCCCGAGTTGCATCTCGACCGATCCAACGCCCGAGTCATGCCTCGTGACCAATCTAATGCCTGAGTCACATCTCGGCCGACCCAACGCGCGAGCCACGCCTTGAGGCCAATCTAATGCTTGAGTCGCATCTCGATCGATCCAACTTTTGGGCCACACCTCGTTGGCGTCCGTTGTCCGAGTCACTCCATGACGATCCCCGACTTACGACTTGCGACTCGCTCCATCGCGATCCACGACTTGCAACTCGTCATCCTAGATCCCATTCACGAGCAACTGATGCGGTCACACCACTCTGACCCCGGCACCCCTCCCGGCCCTTTCAAGACCCCATGGCACGCCATGTCGAGGTTGGGGGGTGGGGGTGGGGGAGAAGTGATAGGGCCTATTTTGGGTCCAAGACATGCCACACCCGGTGTCACACGCCATGTCAGAATCCATACTAAGCCACTGCTTGACACGTCTTGGGAATCTCGAGACGGCACCACCCCCAAGACACGATAAGTCAGAATCCATACCAAGACATTGTTTGACACGTCCACCACGCCAACCCATGTACGACCGACTCTCGGACAATAGTATAAAGACCTCTAGCCGGCATCCGACCCAGGAGGGAAAACAATTCCACCAACAACTGATTTGCTCGTCGGAGGGCCCATAGTCGGGAATCACCTGACGATGGCCTTCTTTTTGTAGGAAAGTGGTCACCCGAGCCACGAGCACCTCAACCCGGAAATCGCCATCTAGTGAACTAGGGCGAGTTGTCACCTATCCCAGGAACGGAGAGAGACAGACGGTGCTCGGACCAAGAAACGCTGACCAACACCCCGTCGCGAAGGCCCGACCTACCTTGGCATCTAGCTCAGCCGACAAAGAACTCTCGACATCGACCCGTGGACCTAACCGTGCTCGGACCAACACCCCGGTGCTCGAACCAAGAAACGCTGACCAACATCGACCACGGCACATCTATTCACCAACAAGTTTGTCACCCAACGTTGGCAAAATTTTGTCTGATGCAGAAACATAGGCTCAAGCTGCGTGCAATTCACGGGACAATCTACAGAGAAACTGCATGCAATTAGCGGGACATGAGGCTCCAATCTACAGACAAACTGTAGTTGCACAGCGCGCAGCCGGAAGAACACTAGTTGAAGTAGCACAAGGGCCAAATGGTGGCAGTTCTACGTTTGCTGGAAAGCTCAGCAACCCTCAGCAAAGTGAAGGTGTGTGCACCCATGAGTCAAACTATATAAGATATTTAAAGTATATCTTTTAAAATATATTAAATTATTATTATTTTTATTTTTTAAATAAATTAAATAGATAGAATGTTAGAGATAAAACATTTTTAAGTTAAATTATTATTCTGTAATTTTAGATAGAATGTTAGATAGAATGTTAAAATTTAAGTTAACAATTTGAAGTTAAAAATTTCTGTAATTTAAGTTAAAATTTTTAACTTAAATTTTAGATAACAAAATGTTAGAATGTTAAAAATTTTAACTTAAATTTTTAAGTTAAATTATTATTAGATAGGCTTATATGGCTCGAATAAAAAATGTAGTTCAAGATCTCGTAAGTATTTTTCTTCTTGAGAAGTATAATATTTTTTTTTTTTTACTTTTGCCTTGATTTTTTTCTTTTATTTAGTTTGGTCTTGGGCTAGTAATACTTTATTACTACTATTTAAGAAAGTGTTACATTTACATGTGATCCCTTTCTTTCTTCTATGGTATCATAGTCATGGTAATCTGTATTTTAATATTTTCTTGTGAAGAATATAATTTTTTTTATAGATCATAACAGTCGAGTTGGTGGGTTTGATATTGAACTTCTCAATCAATCTAATTATAAGATCTAAAAAACTTGTTTGGAGTCCTATCTGAAAAATCTATGGGATATGATTGGTAATAATGCAATAATAACACCGGATGTTATAAATGGAGATGCCAAAAGAGGACATTAAATATAACAACTAAATTTATATTAAAGAGACTTAATTCATATGATCTCTTTGAACATTAATGGATACAAATCAGTTTCAGAGATTTGGATCACTCTTGATGTATTGCTCAAAATAAAAAAGACTCAGTTTTGAAGAATGATTTGGTAAATCCTTTAGATGATCTCTTAATTTCTCAATACTTTTTGAATATTAAAAATGTATATTCAGAAATATTACTCTTAGATCCAGATGAGCCTATTTTGATACATGAATGAAATGTTATACTACTTGTGATCATAAAAAAGAATATATTTCTTATATTATATCTATTCAAAAATGGGTTCATTGATTATCCTTAATAGAGTTGAAAAATCTTCTTGTTTCTTAGGAATCTTTAACTTATGGTATGCTAAAAAATTCTATTTCAGATAAAGATTTTCTCTTTACAAATAAGAAATAGAATAATGGTAAAGATGAGAAGAGAGAATAAAACTAACAACAAGCCAAAGTTTACTTTGAACAATAGTATAAATAAAAAAAAGATCAAGTGTACGAGTGTGGTAACTTAGGCTATATAAAAAAATTATCGTGTTAAGTTTTAAAAAAGAAAATATTATAAATAATGAAGATTGTTTTAATATTAATGAAGAACGAGGTAAATGCTTTATGGCTAAAATTGCTAAGGCCATGACATATATCAATTTCGAATATGACCGGATAATTGATTCAAGATGTAATCATTGTCTAATTAGTAATGGTACCAAATTCATCAATCTTTTTTAATATAAAGGTATTAATGCAATTATCATGATAAACAATACTATTCACTAAATAGATAAAGAAGACACTATCATAATCTCAGATAAAAATAATGATTATATTACATTAAAGAGTATGTATCATATTTCAAATATAAACAAAAATATCTTTTTTTTTGTTACAAATACAGTTGTTGTTGAAAATTATATTCTTTTTTATACTAATAAAGTTAAGTTTCTTTGAAACATAAAAGAATTAACTACAAATATAATACATACTAGTAAAAGGGTCAAATATTTATATATATTTTTAGCATCAACCTCTTATGTTGATAGGATGAGTATAAATGATAATACATCAATCTGACATGCTAGACTTAGTCATATAAATTTTTGTAAATTAAGGATTATGATATAGAAAAATCTAGTTGATGATTTTTCAAATCTTACTAATTTTAGTAGTAATGAAGTTTGTGAAGATTGTTAATTTGGCAAAACATGCAAGGAACCTTTTGATTGATCACTTTCTATGTGCAAATTTCTCTTAGAGCTTATTCAAAGCGATCTAATGAGCTCTACTCAAACTTTATCTTATTTAGATTTTCATTATATGCTTCTCTTTATTAATGATCTTATAAGATTTACTTGGGTTTAGTTTGTGAAGAAAAAAATATTTTTGATTCAAAATTTCAAGTGTTTAAGTTAATAGTTGAAAGTGCTCATGAAAGAAAATTAAAGGGTTACATACTATAATGGCAAGGAGTTCAATTCTAATAGATTTTTCTTCTTTTGCGAAGAGCATTATATTAAAATGGAACTCACATGTGCAAATATACCATAATAAAATAATGCAGCAAATGAAAGATTTGACATCTCGTTGAGATTTGTAAGTGTTAGTTTTATGCAAAGAATTTACTTAAAACCTTTTGGGTAGAAGGTATAGTATATACACCTTATGTTATTAATCAAACTTCGCTTAATCCAATCAATTTGAAGTTTCCATATGAGCTCATATTCAGTGAGAAACCAAATGTTCAGCATTTCAGAATATTTAATTCTTCATATTATATTCATATACCAGACTGAAAGAGAAGTATGCTTGATACTATGACCAAAAGTGTATCTTTAAAGATTAACAATGAATGGATCTATAAACATAGATATATTGTGTCTCAAGATATTGTGTTTGATAATGTTTCTTCTTATTATCCTCCAAAATAGATTTTTTAAAAGATATCAATCACAAATGAAAGTGATATATATTCAAAATATATGATTGTGGGAGGATGCGATAAATGAAGAAACAAAGACTCTTCATAATAATAAAATTTAGGATCTGATGCCAAAGTTTATAAATATAGATCTAATTACTTACAAATGGGTCTATAAGGTGAAACTTAAGTTAGAAAGAAGTATAAATCGATATAAGATAAGATTTACTGTAAAAGGTTTTTCTTAAAAATATAATAATATTATAAGAAAATATTTAGTTTCATGGCTAAGATGACATATGTTAAGATGGTGATTATTTTAGTAGGTAATCTTAGATGGAAGATTTGGTAAGTTGATGTGAAGAATGTCTTCCGATATGATGAAATTGACAAGAATATTTATATGAAACAACTACCAAGATATATTTTTATTTTCAAACTAGATTACATTTGCAAGCTCTAGGCCCTCAATAAGCTAAAACAAGCTCCCAAAGCATGACATGAAAAAATTACTTAATACTTACATCTATGTGAATATTTTCTTTTCATTAGAACCTAGCTCATTTATTAAAAAATACCAAAGTCTACATATTATTATTTATATATATATGGATGATATGATTATCACTAATGACGAAATAGATATTTCAAAGCTTTGTGGTGATCTTGCTTTCATGTTTAAAGTGAAAGTCTTACGAAAGCTTAATATTTTTCTAGGTGATGAATATAAAAGAAAATATATTTATATCTCAAACAAATAATATAAAGAAAATTATTGAAAGATTTAGAATTAACAAAAGTAAGAAAATTTCTATTCCATGATACAAATATAAAGCTAAGTTATAATAATAACAATGTTCTCATCTACCTAAAAATAACAAGGCCATATATTGCATTTTCAATTGGTCTTGTAAGTTGTTTTATGTAGCTATATCTTGATGCAGAGAATTTTAAAATATGTAAATTATATTCTTGATTTGGGATTATTCTATAAGAAGGACATACATATTGGATTATATAATTATATATATGCTAATCTGGGAGGTGATTTGGATAATTATAGATCTACTTCTGGTTATGTATTTTTTATATAATTTTGTTTATATCTCACGGTTTAGTAAGAAATAATAATTGACTTCTCTTTCTATAACCGAAGTAGAACATATGGCTTCCTCTATAATGTATATGGTTAAAGCATTTAATCGAGGATGCTTGTTATAAATTAACAAGCAAACTATTTTATAGTGTGACAACCAAAGTACCTTAAAATTAATTACAAATTTAATTTATCATACAATAACCAATCACAGTAAAATTAAATATCATTTTATCTAAAAAATATTATTCAAGGAATCATTAAGTCATGGATATCAAAGGCAAAGATAATATTGTAAATATCTTTACCAAGTCTCTTTTCAAAGGATCACTTAAAGATCTTCAATAATCTCTAAAAATATACTTTAAGGAGGATTGTTAAGACTTGATGTATATCTTTTGAAAGATTTTATATTATTATATTTTACCTTTTAAAAAAGTTTATTAGATAGAGTTATAAAGATGAGAATATCTTAGTTTAAATTGTTAATTTATACTCATAAATAGATGACATATGCATAGATCCATTCAAGTCTAATTGTTTAGGTCTATAGAGCTTAGATTAAAGAGTAGTTCAAGATCCTATAAGTATTTTTTTAGAAGTTTAACACACACACACACTTATATATGTATGTATATATATATAACTTCTGTCTTAATTTCTTTTCTTATTTGGTTTGATCTCGGATTAAAAGTATCTTGTTATTACTATTTGTGAAAGGATTATATTTTTGGTTTGATCTCGGATTAAAAGTGCCTTATTATTACTATTTGTGAAAGGATTATATTTACATATGATCTTTTTCTTTCTTCACATTATATATGATGACCCAAACCCGAAAATATTAGTGATCTCAAAAAAAAAAAAAACCTTAAAGGAGACCGGAAGATAGGCATTAATAGCTCCGTGATGAGCAGCATAGAAGACTTGGGAATTTGGATGAACCCCTCGCAGAAGATTCAGCTCATGCTGCAACTGAAGAGTGGCTCTGTGAGAGATCATTCAGCCACTTGAGGCGTCCAGTTTTTGGATCACATTCTTCATCTCTTTGGGTTGGAAGGAAGGAAGGAAGGAAGGTGAGGTCCATAGTGCCCACATTCCATTGGAAAACTCCGGCACCAATCACCCTCCTTTGTCGATCCCAAAATTACCGGTCCGATTTGCTAATCCGCTCCTAATTTTGCATAGAATAATATGAAGCAATAGAGAGTGAGATTACCAGCTCACGTCACCGATTGCATGAATAGTGCGTTTACTATCTTTAACTTGTAAGTCACTCCCATCTCTCGCATTGATGCTTAATAGTACTTTTGATACCGCTGCTAAATGTACGTAACAGATGTGTTTGCCCGTCAGCCATTCGAACTTCATAGAGGAAGCATAGCTCGGTGAGTCAAAGTTTGCAGCCAAAGAAGCGCACGCATCTGTCAGATTTGCCAAGAAAAATAAAAGAAGTAGGGTGTTAAATCAATTATATCTACAATGTATGCATGATTCATTCCATTTCCCTCGATTCGTGTCATGCTCATTCTTGAACCCATTCGAGTACAAGCAAAATTGAAATATCAATGTATGGGAAAAAGGAAAAGTAGCAACAACAGGAGGAGGAGGAGGAGGAGGAGGGGGGATGACACAAACGTGTGTGATTGGGGGGACGGGTGATACGGTGCGATCTAGAGGATATCCGTAGGGGGATGGTTCGGCGTCGATGAATAGACGGTGCGTCGAACGCCGTCTATTTGGACTCCCCCAGGGGTTCCCGTCCACGTCCTCGATCGAGAGACACCTCGACCGAATCAACGGTACCTCGACGGCGGCGGCTGGTGGTGGTATTAAGCAGACGACGAGTGCACCCGCGACGATATCGGCCATTGGATACGCTTACATGATTGCCACCTCCCTTCTGCTATATATAAAGAGAAGCCATCGAAGGAACCCGTAAGCGATGGGACTGTTCAAATGCTGCTGGAAGTTCCGCCACGACGCCGCCGACGTCTCCGAGGACAAGCCAGAGCCAGTGGGTGACTGTGGGACCTCCCGCTGCCTCGGATGCCACAGCCGCTGCTGCTTCTGGCGGTTCAAGTCCTCTACGAAGCAGCCGCCCTCCCACACCAGCTCGCTGCCACGGCTCCCCAAGGCCGTCCGTTACGCCTACCTACGTTTAATTTTCCGGTTGGCCAGAGCCATGGGGTTCATCGACGGCTACGACGACGAGAGGTCGAGCAGTGCCGAGCGCGAGGAGTCCGACGAGAGGACGCTGCCTCTCGCCATCCACAGGAGGTACGCCACAGCCACCACTCCGTGCTTCCAACACTCCTAACATCAAAGGATATATACAAATGAATCCTTCTTACGTGTTCATGCACTCCTTTTATTCTTCTTCTTCTTCTTCTTCTTCTTCTTCTTATGTTTTCACTAATTATTTTGACAATTGTATGATTGTTAAATGGCAGTGATGAATGATTAGAAGTTTGTAGTGCACAATTGAAATCAAGGGAACTTTTTCTGCATTTGAATCATTATGTGTCTCAAATACATGATTATATATATATATATATATATATATGTCACAATAAATAAAGAACACTAAGAGAATCTGATTATATGTCAAATTAAATTGATTAATTGTAGTGATAAGGGTGAACGCAAAGGTGACTTGGGATCATTTATTAAGAGCAAAAGAAAAGAATATTGCATAAAATGCATTAATTTAGATTGTACCTAATATCATTTATAGTAATGAGTCCACTACATTTTGCCATTTTTCACTTACTTGTAATAATCAAAATCACAATATAATGCATTAAATTTTACAACATTGAATTCATGTAAAGCATAAATGCGTAGCATAAACATCATATGAATCTTTCATGTGGGAGATGCAGCTTCTTGGAGTGGATTTTATATGTTGACGTGATCATTGTGGTCAAGGAAAACTCTCTCAGCACATTAAGAATACTACTCTCTAAGCTGACACCACAGATTTGGTCTCATCACATACATCTCAGCTGAGTATTTAATTGAGAACTTTATGTAGCTTTGCACCTCAATAATTCATTTAAGACCAATGAATCGTGATAAATTTATATTTTTGATATTTTTGTGTGATTTGGTGGGCTTCATAACGTAATGAGTCCATGTCCCTCTCTTATTTATAAGGAAAGATTTTCCTTAATAGAATAGAGGATAAGGAAAGATTTTCCTTAATAGAATAGAGGATTTTTCTCAACAAAGTATTTCCGCATATAGTTGAAAAAAATGGTCTTCGAAAGAACTTGGGCTGTGGATCGACGAATCCATTTAGATTTGGTCTGTACCACAACATGACATCCATTCATCGCATATTGATCCAAATTGATAAGATCGAATTTTAATGATGGATTCAGTGAAAAGGGGACGGAGCCATCCGAGTTATTTCGTCCAAACCCCAACGCCATTAAGTGAATCGGAAACCAAAATCCTTAGCTGCTGCAGCGAACTCGAAGATTTAATGTCGCCTCAAAGAAGGCAGCTGAGAAGCGCGATGGTGGAGTCCAAAGCTGGCAGTTCATGAACCCTAAGAAACATTGAACTTTCCTGAGCTGTGTAAGGTGGACGCCACAAACATTGTTTTGGTCCTCTAAGGAACGGATCTAAGCCCAAGAAACCACATCCCATCTCCTCCTCCTCCTCTTTCGTCGCTTTGGTCAATTTATCCGCTCTGCAAACGCTCGACACGAGAACAACTATGCATAAAACAGCACTAGGATTACACAATATTATCGTTACGATGACCTTTAGGTACGCCGTATCAATCACGCCGATCATGATGAGCAGCTGCAGGTAGGGCATCGCCATCGGCCACCAGCCAGCCATCGTCTGAGAGCTGGAGAGCGATCTTTTTTTGCCTTGTTCTTTATCGTGAGCGAGGACGACTTGTCTGCACCTGATCGCCTCACAATTGAACAAACACATGGTGCGCACCTCATCTGAAGGCAGCGACCGAGGTGACAATTCTGTGCCGGTGGGGTGGCTGTCGGTGCAAGGACCACATGGAATACTTTGTGTGCGTGATACTCAACCAAAACTTGTCTTCCAAGGAAAGGGCGATCCCCCCACTGCCATTGACATGCCAACAGATTCCCCATCCACCCCAGCCACGGTAAAAGCTACAAGAGATTGGACCTCAACATCATCATCAGGCGAAGAATACAGGGTCACGCCTACATCTTCCCTTCGTTTCTTCCTTGTATTTCTGGATCAAAGACTCACTAATTTGGAGCTACATTGGGCGAATCAAACAACGAAGGCTGCCTACATGTACATCAGAACCAAGAACAAAGCTCCAGTTTTGCTTGTTGACTCAAAACAGAAACAGAGGTGCATGCGATAGAATCGGGGCATCGAACAACGAAGGGCGAAAGGTAGGGAAAGAAACCCAGTAATTGTATATATAGGGAACAAATGTGAGTATATCGCCTACTCTTTTATTCACGGAGTCAGCAATAATATAACTTTAAATTACAAATATGGCCTCGCAACAAAAGAGTGGGAGTGGGTAGGAAGAACAAAACCTGGAAGAGAAACGTACAGTAATCCCGTAAAGAATAATAAACGTGTAAAATCATGAGAAGGGAAGCAAAAAAGAAGCGAGAATTCGTAATGGATGAGGAAATGGCGAGTTTACTTTGGAGGCGGCGGCAGTATCAGGTGCGTCAGGAGGCTGCGGGGCCATGGAGGTCGTAGGGCGCCCAGAGGTGGTCGAGCGGGCATGGCCGGATTGAGTCGAGCCGCACCCATGGCTTGCCGCTGCCGCTCCAGTGGAGGAGGCTCACCGGCCCCGGGTGGAGGTCACGGCAGCTGCCCCTGACGTTGTCCCCGCCGAGACCGTGCTGGTTCCACCGGTGCTCGATTGGCGCCACGTGCCCAGCGAATACCAGCAGGAAGGGCGGCAGCGACCCCAGCTCGTAGATCCGGCCGGCGCCGCTCTTCTGTACCTCCATCCACCGCTCGATTCGCCGCGTGTACCCGGCGCGCCGCCACCTGACCAGGTCGAGCACCATCACCCCCGTGTTGAAGTAGCACGGACGTCGACCGGCGAACGTCGACGCCAGGCGCTGGTCGGACCAGAAGCGGTCCGTAAAGTACTTGGTGAAGTTGGCGTGGCAGTACTCGGGCGCACCCACGGCCCGCGACCCCAGCTCCGTGCGCCATAGCTTGGCGATGTCGTCGACCACCACGAGGTCGGAGTCGAGGTATATCACCCGCCTCACGCAATGCTCGAGGATGTCCGCCAGGTAGTTGCGCGCGTAGTTGAGCGGCTGTTCCAGCGCCTGCCGCACCGACGAGGAGATCAACCCTCGCACACGGTCCGGGTCAAAATAGTACGCCTTGAACCGGAGCCCCGGGAAAGCGGATCGCACCACCGGCTCCAGGCTCGGCTCCGACACCAGGAAGTGGAAGAACACGCTCTCCGGGCACCGGGTGTGGGCGAGCACCGAGTGGACCGCCGCAATCGAGCCGCGCAGGTACTCCTCGTCGAGGGTGATGGCGATGTGCACCAGCGAGGAGTCGCAGACCGAGGTGCCGTTCGCCGACGGAGGTTCGCAATCTGCGGCATTGTGGAACGGCGGCGCCCGCCGGAACACGAGGTCTTCGGAGTCGTCGGAGGCAGCGGCGAGATGGTGATTGTAGCCGCCGTACAGGCGGAGGTAGTGAGACGATCGGATGGCCTCGGCGGGGGGGAAGGATTGGAGGGAGGGGGACAGCACTACCATGACCATGGTAAGGGAGCACAAACCGGAGAGGCGGACGACCCAGAGCATGACTCCGCCACTACGCCGGCGCCGGCGGCGTCCGCGAGTCTTAAAATCGAAGAGATCGGCGAAGCGAGCGATCGCGGACACCAGGAGGAGGGCGAACGTGGCCCTGATCCCCGCCAGAGCGAACAAGAAGGAAGACCGACCCGGCTCTCGATCAAAATCGAGGAATCCAAGCAGGGCTTGGGCTTCAGCACTCGGATCCCTTAGGCTCGAAGCGATCGCCGCAGCCCTGCAAAACCCCAAAAGCGAGATGTGAGAATCCACGGACGGCGACAAGACGAAGTAAGCGCCTGCGGTAACCTCACCGGCGATGCACTCCGCCCCCACTGGCTCGCCCCACCCTACTCCATCTCCTCTTTTGTTCTTGCGGTGGCAGCAGCAAACGAGATTGGGATAGAGATCATGAAAGGGAAAAGTTGACTCTTTTAGCTTCTTCTTCGGACCATAGAATCAAAGAAAAAGGGTGGTTTGCAGTAATAGCTTCGTTTCCCACATCGTAATTTGCACATAACTACTATTAATAACAACTGCTCTTGTGATTATTAGCAATGTAGATGCAGCTAATTAAGTTATGGGTAAGTGGCGGGGACAGCAGAGCCGGAAGACGCAGCTGGCGCGGGATGTCACAGACAGCGACGAATCAGGACCGTCGGTTACTACGTCCGGACCTTTTTGCCCTTCTTGTTCTCCGCCGGCGAGCCGTCCACGTAGGTGGGAGAGGTACAATTGAACGGGTGACGCACGCCGCCGACGAGGGTGGTGATGGCGGAGCTTCGGAGGCCGCGTACGCCTCGTGATTCGCGAGCGAGAGATTGCCAGGCTGGACGCCGCCGAGGGCGGCAACACGTCTCTTCCCGTCTCCCAATGGGATCCGTTGCAAGCTTCGATGCCGGGTCCATCCTTATACTACGCATCTCCACTTGCCACCGCGATGCGAGTCCCATTAGCCTTTTAATGCTTCCGCTGCAAGTGGCACTTCATCCGATCCGAAGCCAGTGAAAAAAGTCAACGCCCATGAGCGTGGAAAAGCCCACACGGTCAACGGAGAAACAACTAATCCTTGGAAAGCATAAATAAATATATTTAATTTTCAAGATGTTGACTAAGAATTTGATAAATCATTGCAAGATTTTGTACTCAAATCTTATTTTCATGAATTTTTTTTTATCATGTAATAATATTTCTACAAATTTCACATCACAAATATAGACATCATTTGAGCAACATCCCATCATAATGAGGCATAGGTTGAAGACTAATTGATGGGACTGCCAACCTTCCAGTCATTAGGATAGCAATTATTAGCCTATTCTATACAATCTCAAGTTGCCATATAACAAATGACTCCTCCAATCTTTAACATTGGGTTGTTAAGAGGTCTATTTAGTATTTTACATTTGTTTCATCTCTCTCTCTCTCTTCCTTTAGTTTCCCATATTTTGATGATAATAAGGCTTTATTATACTTTTTTATCAATGATCTAATTCATGCCAACTTGAATTATATGTATTGTAATTCTTATCCTCTAAGGTAATTGTTAGAATTATATATACTTCGACACTCTTCTCTACTTGTATTTATTGGATAGAATGCTCAGAATTGAATCAAAAGTCAAAATCTTGCAAGAACTGAGTCAAGTATGGTGGTGTTAACACCACATAACCTACTCAAAATTATTACACTTGAGGAATAACTACATATCTGCAGCTGAGAAATCCAGAGCTTGAATGAAGGTTTATGCATCAGTTATGAGTCCTTCATTGCAAAATATAAGATTCCACATGGCATTAAATTAAGGTTTTAATGCATGGGTCCTTACAGTGAGCCCACTAAAAATATAAGATTCCATCTGTGATCTTGGCATTGGATTCTCTCTTCCCCTGTCTTAAAAGCTATCAGGTAAGAGCAGTGCCAACCATGCTTCACACTCTACTTCGCTGAGAGGGAGGATTCAGCTGTAGCTACATCACCCATTAATGATTGATGGAAGGGTAATAGCAGACACTCATAACTCCAGTCGAAGAGGACAGAATATTATGAAGAGTTAGAGAGAGAAAGAGAGAGAGAGAGAGGAAGTGCAGTAAAGTATCCCACTTTGACAGCTACTGACAGCCTCAAAATCTATGTCATGGACGTCAAAAATATTGATGTACAAGTGTCAGGAAGTCTTCTTAAAAGTGTCTGCAAGGGACATGGCACTTTGGTACATCTGCTACAGGGCATAATTAAGTCTTCCGCAGCAGGTGACTTCTCCACTAGCTCGAATGATCCATGTCTAATATCAAGACCAGGTGAATTGGAGTTATGCCACTCCATCCTTGTCCCTTACCTTTAGCAGGAAGCTTAGATCACCCAATTTGACACTAAGAGAACTCCCAAGTCTTTTCTGCTCAATTGAAAATTAAGATTGAACAGAGTTCATTTTTGGAACCGAAGCTAAAAATACCTACTGAGGAGCTCAGAGGAGGCCATGCACGTTATGGCATGCCAAAAATCTCGCTGCTCTTAAACATCTTTGTTTGTAGTATGGGAGATAAAAGCTAAGATAATATTTCTAAAACTATATAAATTATACTAGCGAGGGAACGAAACTTATTGAAGAGAGAATATATTGATAGGGTATATTTTGGTACTACCCCGTCGTAACAATCGATAATCACATCAATGCCAACGCAGAGCCTTAAGACTAATATGATGTACTATGTCAACGTGACACCTCAAACTTGGATGGAATGATTGCTTATTCCCGCGCTGTTCAGGATCGTAAAAAATAGTATCATATAATACAAAGCTGCTTCGAAAAGCTCGAAATGGTGTCGTACAGTGCCAATCCGTGCAAATCGATCGATGCCCGTATGGAAGGTACGAGTTGGTCACATGAGGAATCGACGATCGTTAAGAGACCATGTACGATTAATCTTCGTTCGTAGGTATAAAAGTCAACCTCCTAACTAGCATCAAGGATGGGACTTCGAACTCTCAACTCCCTATAACTCTACTAAATACTGATTTGAGCTTTGAATGAGTCGAGTCGGGAAATCCTCTTTCCGACCTTGGCCTGTGTGTAAAAACTCGACGATGAAATAGTAACCTAGACGATGAAATCCTCTTATTATTCTTTCGTATGATAAGAATATTATATTATCGTTCGTGTCATTAGGTAATTCTAATTAAAAGTGATCTTTAGTCCTTATCGTTCGTTGCTCACTCGTATAGTCAAAAATAACCTATTTTGATTAGTTTTTGGGTTGTTTTCGTGTACTACGACGATCACGATGAGCAACACGAAATCCACGAGTAGCATAAGATTGAATAGGGTTCTCAAGTATTAAGGAAGGTGATGCCCCTTTCTTTGCTAGCTATCCATCGCTCATCGTTTGCTCGCTTAAATTCATGCATTAGAAGATTTTCTTTTATTTCCATAAAAAAAGGAGGCAATCTTTTTGTTCATTGCATTTTACTTAAAAAGAAAATGTTTTATACTAATAGATTTGCACGCATAATTATGTGTTCCAAACCATAAGATGTTATAGCACACATCACGACCATGGGCTTCGATGCACCACTCATCATGATGTCCTATCAATTAGCATTAAACATAAGAACACGATCAATCACTTCTCAGTTGATTGGCACTCGCATCAGGATCAAAATCCCACCCAACAGACACTCGCATCTTGGCTTTACTTAGGTCCGAAATGGTGAACGAAGGGTTTCAAGTCTAATTTGATGGAGAACGAACAACAACAAATAAGAAGCTCAAGAAAAGATTGAAAGGTACTCTTTTAGCAGATTCTGGTTATTAATCCTGACAATGTGATGGTTTCTTTCTTGATGAAGCCTAATCGGAGCTCAAGCTCTACTGTAAACATGTACTACGCATCTTATGCAATTTCGAATCAAAAGAAGCAAATAAAGAACATCTATGCAAAAGTAAAAGAAGGCAGTATCACAGGCTACTTGAGATAAAAAGAACTTAGATTAAACTGATGAATGAAATGAAACCTGTACATGGTTATTGTTACTATACCAACAAGGAGCTATTTATTGGACTCTCAGAACTCCAAAAGACTACTAGACGATTCCGTTTCCTAAAGCACCAAACAACTCATTAGAAGAAAAAGATTAATTAATATCCTTCATCACTTAATTCCTGCATTGTTAGTATGAACACAGAAAAAAAAAAACCAAAAACTTCTAAGGTATGTCTTCACATACTTGTTGCCATCTTCGGTCCTATAATATCAGTCCTGATACCGTTGAGGATACACCAAGCATGCAACTCAGAGCAACTTGTTTCCCAGGTTAAAGATCTTCAGGCAGCAACATGATTCTCTTCACTGTCATTCAATTTTAAAAAGAAGCTTACTTTAATGCTTAAAGGATCCTGAGTTCGTGTCGCTGTTCTAGGATAAGAGAACAGAATAAATCACATTGGAATATTTTCCAACGAATATGCATCGAAAAACTCAGGATCATCCTGCTCAATGCCTTCTTGCTGCTGAAAAAGCATAAAATGTTACGAGGTTAGATGCAATCTCCCAAATTTGTGACTGTAAAAAAAAGGAAATGTTATGTGCAACTGAAATCAGAAAACGTCATCATCTTATGCCACAAAATTATCATGAATTTGGTATAGGTTTGAAACTGTATAATACATGTATCATTTTCACATGGACAAAAATCTAGACTGAAATGTTGTACATTAGATTACGAGAACAAAATTTAAATTTGACTGATAGGTACCCTTATTATGTAGCACTTCATTTTTCTGCATGAGTTGTGTCACATATGTTGATTACACTTTTTTTTTTGCTTACAATGAATCAAAAGCCACTAGAGGTTCAGATTAATCTTTGCTTCATATCTTCAATCTTTGCCGATCATATGTGGATAAAAATCGAAACTAGTTAGCACAAATGACTCGATTTTACTGTTAAACCAGAAAAATCTATGCAATATTTGCCTCTTGTATATTACTCAACACCAGAACTGTGAATGATCTCACTGAAAGTCCAAATAGAATCCATAAGCAATATCATTATGCAGAACTTTTTATCAGTCAACTTGTCTTTTATGTTCTAAAACAAGCTGGCTTGTTGAATTATTATTTATTAAGAACTTTGGTTCCAAAATTTGGTGGACAGAGTTCAATACGGAAGTTGTTAATAAAATTCAGACAGTTTATTTGTAGTCTTCTTGAATTGGAATCATTCTATAATAGTCTATTGATGTGAACATGATTGAACAGTGATAATTATGTTGTATCAAAATGAAGATGTTCTAGAAGAAAACTAACCTGCTTTCCAACATCCATGAGATCATTCGAAATAATATTATCATACAATACTTCTTGATGCTTGATATCAGGCATGCTTTCAGACTTTAATCTGATGGAGTTCTCAACTAGGATGGTACTATTGCGTTGAGCAACACATTCAATTTTCTCATTCTCAATTTCTGTTGTTACTGAGAGTATCTCCTTTCTTACTGTGCATGTATTCCTACTACTTTCATCTTGTACGGTAGCTATGGAATCTTGATGTGCTACAAGTGAAGAACCAAAATCAGCATTATTTTGCTTGGGAGCAAGGTTTTGACCTGACTGATATGAAATATTAAGAGTCTTTAATTTCCAGTCTTGAGTTTTGTTCTGACGAAGTTCACTATAGATATTACAGTTTGAAAGGTCAGTCACTCCCTTAAGGCTGCTGGTATTGCTTAATGCTTCTACATTTCCAGTTGTTGGTGTATCTCCAATGCTACTAGCAAGAGGATAATGACTTGCAGCTGATTCAGTTAGGCAGCTATCATGGATATTGTTAGCATAGAGAGCTTCAGGGACTGAACTATATGAAGCACTAATGTGATTTCCAGGCATGGGTGTTTGTGCAATATTAGCAGTCCTTCCTGATATATGACTTGAAATATCATTTGGAGACATTTGGTACCCAAATTTTGAAGAGAGCCTAGAGTCGTGCCCTCCAATGCCATTGAATATTTGTCCCCTTGGAAAAGGCTGCCCATGAAAATTCTCATGTTGCTGAGAGAGAGAGAATTGTTGTCCTTGCTGAGACATATGCATAATTAAAGACCTGTTTACTTGTTCATTGCTGATGCCTCCTGGCAATGAGGATCTTGTTGTCTGAGGAGATGGTAAGTTCAACAAACCTGATATTTCTTCCCCAACTTGTGAACACATATTTCCATATGGTTCAACCAATTGGTGTGACTGCCCTAACTGTCTTGACTCAATACTGTTGGAAAACCCAGAGAAGTAACCGAGACCTCTGTTCATTTGCTGTACCGATGCAGACCTTGTACTTGAAGCATTGCCAGAATTCAGAAAACCCATTTGATCAAAAACAGGCATTCTTAAGCCAGTATTAGTCACTCTCCTTGAACCAGAACTCAGAGCTGATAGATTCTGTGGCAGAAGCTGACCAGAAACAGCGAGAGCTTGGAGATCAAAGCCATCAACTGTACCAACTGACCGAAATGTTGCATCTTGAGCACTTGTGAAAGGTCCATCAAGTCTGTCCTGATGCTGTGGAACACTTAATCTCCTCAAATACAAGCGATATTTCTGTTTATTTTCAAATATGTAAGCATAATATTTGCAACATTTGATGTACTTAAGACATTTGCTGATAATGAAATGCAGGAATTAAGCATCCACTATTTGACTAACTAAAATGTAATTGCATGTGCAGAATGAATTTGCCAATGGGAAGAGATTGAAAAAAATACTATTCCAGATTACCCACACCCAGTGAATAATGTTGAAATCTTGTATCTGGTCTGCTTGGTCAATTATTTTCATAAGTTGATTCCTGTGATTGTTACCACCATCTCACCTCATTATTTAATGCTATGCAATAACAAATACATCTATAATGGCAGGAAAAAGTTAAGAAAATATTTTACTACAATATTTTCTTAGTAGTTAGGAGTTTGAACCGTGTATTTCAGCATATCACAAATTAGTTGCACATCAGTTATCCAAGCAAATCACATAATGAAGGACAGGATATCATTCTTGAGACCATGATGTTTTTTGCATTAAACTCAACAAAACTCTAGGACGCAAGCAACATCCCAACACTGAGCTGCAACACAAGGCCAGCTCAGGTGTGAGTTGTTTGGAAATTAACTGTTGCAAGAAATCCAATTAATCTAGCATCATCAAACATCAAATCCAACTTGTAGTTTTATAGACTCTGAAAAGAATTAGCAAAAGAATAGTCTTTGTCAAAATTATTTGTCTAACATTGAGCACCTTTCAAAACCAGCAATTTGTTTCCTTTGTCAAAAATTTGATATAGCAGTTCTAGACTAAGAAAAAATTTCTAGTTAGGAACAAATAACAAGAAAATACCCTAATATCTGAAGAAATTAAATAAAAATGATGCATCTGATGTCCACTGTTCACAAAATATCACCACAAAATTGGATAAATTATTACATCTCCTGTTGATTAAGTCCGTTGTTTCCAACAAAAAATTAATTGAAACTGATGTCCATCTCTTACCAATATCTGTGGAAACCAAATATGATATTCCTTTCTATCAGAATGTCTTAGTGTAAGCATAACTTTAAACAGAGATTATTGGTAGCTGCTCAACATTCATCGCCTTATCCATGTCTGTTGAATATACATTCTTACTAACATAAAACTCAGTTTCTCTTCTCTTCAAACAACCATAACAATAAAGAGTAAGCAGTAAGCAACCACACATTGAACCCTTGGACCTAGCAAGTTATCCGGTAATCAGGTCAAGTGAACTGTCTTCGAGGGACCTATGTATTGTTTTTATAATTTAAACTTAGTGAATTTTTGTTTCAGCAAGACTATAGGTTGTTTAATTTTGTGTGTATAGATTGAATCGATACCACTCCTAAATTGGCAACATTCTCAATATAACTAATTTATTCAATCATACTTAATTCATAAAGATATTACAATAGTCTTTTTCTTACACAAAGAAGTAAACAGAAAGTATCAGCACATCAAGGAACAAATATATAATTGATGATCAGGGAAGCAACATGGTCTTTTGAGTTTTGAACTGCAGGGGTTAAAAATAAAATTCACTATTTGAACCAAAAGGAACTCAAGAAGTCTTTTCTTTTTTGTCTTTTTGAAGTTCAACTCATATTGTAGTTAATGAATAATGGAAGAACAAGGATTGTCACTAGAATATGGTAACAGAAAGCAAAAGAAAAGTTCTACGCAGTTATTAACTTGTATTTATTTTTTAAAATAAAACTCAACCATGGCACATTGTAATCCCTCATACATGCAAATCTGAATTGAGATTTTATACAAATTAATGACCTCATGAATATTTCCTTCATCGGTTCAATGATAAAAGCGTCTACATAAGAATTGAGTTATACTTTTCCCCGCGCTTGAATAATCCAGTGTCAGAAATAGAAAGATAAGAGAACTGCCTCGTCTCCAGATACATGGCAATGAGATATACGAAACCATCCTTGCTTCCAAAAGTACAGACTGATTTTATAATTTTTTAAACTATCAAAATCTGCTTGATTTCATGTCACAAATAAACATACACCAAAATGGTTTCCTTCTATCAACCATGGACTGATGTTTAGTTTAGTTTTATCTTCATCTGTCCATATTATACTTGTAAATCATAGCAAACAACATCACTTATCCACATCAGTTATATGCAATAGTTTAGTGCCATATTATCTTCACTCTTCATCTCCTTCCAATCTTGCATATGTTTCTCAATTGCTTTACTCATGTAGCAATTGCAACATAACATAAAAAACTTGCAGATACAACAAGGATATTGATAATACAAACATTAAGGGACCTAACATCCTATTTCATAAAAGAAAATGTGGATGATGTAGAAAGTTTCAGAGTCAATAATTTCATATTCCTTGGTTATATAGATAAAAAAGATAACGTGGATGATGCTCCTGGAGGTTTGAGATTGATAACAATAGTAATTTTGGTTTAATGCCATCAGACATGAAGGACCATCACACTGTTCACCAGTGCAAAATGGTTCAGATACAATATATGCTCGATCCAAAAATCAACAAGGGCCCTAAGCAATCAAAAGTATTATATACATGTCAACCTAAGTGAAGATTTTATACTGGAGGAAAATTTATGGGTTGCAGAATCCTTAGAAATTTTCATCAATTATTGAGAGCCATGAATAGGATTTGGCCAGTTCTCTCAGCAACCAGCTACAAACAAAGAGAATCCATCCATCTCAGGGAAACTTCACAACAGTAACGTATAACATTGCATTATGTATACATGTCTTCCAATAAAAGCTAACAAGTCCATCCATCCGATAACTATGTTGCTAAGTCCTTGAATGTTCATTAAGTAGAATTATCTTTTGTGTTTATTGCTTCTCCGCATGATCGATGCCATGTCTATTAGAGATGAGTTTTTGTACTCATGTAAATAACTCAAACTGATTCTCAGAAATGAAAGTATGATAATTGTTTAAAACTCTTGTTGTCTTCCTGAGTTATTCAGTTATCCTATCTACGTTGATTTGAAATATTTTTTATCACAACCTCAAATTCATAATTTGAGAAAAGACAATGAGTACTGACTTTATGTATGTCTTTCAGTTCATATGCAATAATTTACAATTCATAAGAAAATATGTTCTTATCTTACATGAGATTAATAGAGTTAAATTCACATGATTTGCTGGTCATGAAGATTTAAACAAATATTTAAATCTAGTATAGAATATGAGCAGACATAATAATCCAAAGTAGAACTGCCAGTCAAGTATGATGACAGTGGTTCCATACCTGCAGGTGACTAGCAACATTTTCCCGAGTAAGCCCAGCGACTTTCATCAATTCAAGAATTTTCTTTGGAACTGCTTCTGCAGAGAACAACAAGTATCATGAATAAAGAAATACAGCTTTGATTTTGAATCTTGACAAATTTTCGCCAGGATAATAAATATGAAGTCTATTGTTTGGTGACTGAGGATGCACAGTTCTGCAGGTAAATGAGTATAGCAAAAACGTTAAAGAAATGCTCGGTTGTCCGATTACTAAGATAAAACCTTAATTAAAGACATCGATTAAATAAAATGTGAGAACTCATACTATCAATGCCCAATTGGTTGACAGCGGTCACAAATTGTTGGTGCAGTTCTGAAGACCACACCACTCTTGGTTTCTTCGTCTGGGAAGGATCTGCCTGCTCATCAACATCCTGTTCGTCCTCCTCCTTTCCTTCCTTCTTTCTCTTTATGTTCTTCAAATTCTCACCACATCCGGAGGTCGCATTGTCACATTCCTCCATAGCCCTTTTGTGCCTTTCACTCTCCCTTTGGTTCTCGTCGAAACTCCCCGAATGCTCCAACTCTTTCAATTCGAACCGCTTCTTCCTCACCACGTGCTGCCATATATTCTTTAATGGCTCGATTCTCACAGGCTTTATAAGGTAATCCACGGCGCCGTGGGTGACACCCTTCATGACCACGTCCTTGTGATCGTCAGCCGACATCACTGAGCAAAGAGAACAAATCAAAAACAGCCGCAATGCCACACAACCAGCCGTCGTCACGTAGCTGTGCACTTACTGATGACAGGGAGGTCCATCTCCAATCCGATGTGCTCGAGCAGCTTGAACCCGTCCATGTCCGGCATGTAGACGTCGCTGAGGACCAGGTCGAACCACCCCTTCCTCTCGCGAAGCATGGAGAGCGCCGTCACCGCGCACGAACATGTAGTCACTGCAACACGACCAATCAACACGAATCCTTTCTAAACGCACATCGAAGACAAGTTTCTGTAAGATGGAGAGCAACGGAAGAGCGCAGTACGGAATACAAAGGAAGGGGATTGGGGGGGGTGGGGGAGGGAAGGAAAAGGCTTTAACAGAAGACGGCAAACGCGGGGACAGATGGTACCATCGTAGTGGCACTTGAGGAGCATCATCTCGATGATCTTGAGGCAAGTGGCGTCATCATCGACGAGGAGAACTCGCAAGCCGGCGGGGAACTCAGTGGGCAAGCCGCCGCCGGCTGCAGCATCCGGCGGCCCAGTGGAGCTGCTGGCGGTGGCTTTGCCGCTGCTGGTTGGGGCGGGATCCATTCGCTCATTCATCCACTCCTCTCCGAAACCAAATCCAGCATTAGATGTCCGCGGAGTCGATCGGAGTGGTTATCGGAGAGAGGGCAGAAGCGGGATGGAGTGGATCTCCTGAGATCCAGAACAAACCAGAAGCCAGATAAAGCACGAGAACAACAGAAGATAGAGAGATCGTTGGACTCCTAAATACTCTGCTTGGTTGTTGGACTCTGGCGCTGTTCTGTTTGATTGCTCTCTCCCTCCCTCTCTCTCTCTCTCTCTCTCTCTCTCTCTCTCATGTAAAAAAAAGCTCGCTTACTCTCTCTCTCTCGTCTCTCATCTCAAACCTCACCAACATCTCTCACCGAGAAGGGAGGGGAAAGCCAGCTCACTTCCCTCAACTAGCCAACCGTATCCCCTCCCCGCCTCTCTCTCCCTCTCTCCCTCCCCCCTCCCATGAAACCAAATAGGAAACATTCCATCACGCCTCCGTTTTCCTGCAGTCTTAGCTATTCTTGAAACTTGGCATTTTATATTACCAGTCCAATTGACCCAAACAGGTACTTCGTATGATTGAAGCCTCGGTCTCGGATAAGCCTAAGATTGCAAACCACATCGACGAACCTTCTTTATCTCATGTACCATTCCATGCATACACATACATGCATCGGTCTCGGGTATGTTCCGGTGACCATGTCAATCCCGCGACTCATCTGCAGTTAGTTAATCTTGGAAAAATATAACATTTATATATCATGCTTAAATTAGAGCCTCATTATGATCTATAACTAACATCTATAAGTTATCTGATGTGATTCCTTTTTTACTTCGAGATTTTACGCCATAATTTGGAAAGTAAAAAAAAAAATACGAAATTTGTTTCTTAAAAAAATATTTTAGCATCGAATGAAACAGCAAAAAAACAAAAAACAAAAACAAAAAACAATGGATGATATTTGGCGCTGGAATCCCGATGGACTCATTCATTACTCATCCTGTCATCTTCCCCATTAATGCCCGAGCTGCTATGTGGTCGGACTCGGTCAACCCACCATTGACAACGTCAAATCCCTCGAGTTAATCTTGTTCAACCTCAGATTAAGGAAATTATGGCGAAGAAGGTATGATTCATTAGGACAAATATCCATTGTTAATATTATAATTACTACTGCTACTTGGTCAATGCCACCGATTCCTTGCTCTTTGTGGCCGAAGCCATGCTTAGTAGATTAACCCTCTTAAACGTGGTAAAAGGGTCAAAAAGTAAAAGGATTAAAGTAAAGACACAAGGCAAAGGCAAACGGCGTTCATGCTTTGCCGTTCCGGATTTTGTAGTACGAACGAGACCCACTTCTCGGAACTCGCCTCCCAAACCCTCCCCGTGATTGGCGGGTCCCACTGGATCACCGTCGCTGCGGCCAATCACGAGTCAGATAGGCCGGACGGGGACGACACGAGCGGGGTTGGGGGCAGGTGTCGTTTTACTTTACTCTGCCGGCACAGGATAACTCGTCGTCACCATCCCGTCGCATCGCAGGTGTAAGAGCCTCGTAACTATAAGCGTGAAATTGTGGGGTCTCCGCGGTGCATCACACCGGCCAGCACGTACTTCATACGATGCGTCGTCATAGGCTGTACGTAGCTTTTGGAGAGCGCCATCCGACGGTCTCCGTTTAGTTTGCATTTCGCACTCTCTGATACGAATTAAATCCCTATAAATTCAACGACAGAGAAACAAAAAAAAAAAAAATACTCGATTGCTTTTTTATTTATTTACTCATATACGAGTTTTAAAGAACCTATCGAACATAATTACTTAGTTAATTTTGATACCAAACAATGGGCTTTTTTTTTGGTTGAAACAATAAATATTATCCAAAAATTAATTAGCTAATTTATTATTATTTTTTATTATTTTATTTATTTATTATTATTATTATTATTATTATATATATATATATATATATATAGAGAGAGAGAGAGAGAGAGAGAGAGAGAGAGAGAGAGAGAGAGAGAATGAAAAATGGCTTTGTGGTGGATTTTGATTAAAATGGAGTTTGGATTCCACATCTAAGTTCGAGATATCAAGAATGAAAAATAGTATTATTGTTGTCTGTTTTTGGTTTTCCGATTGTAGAGGGAGACATTTATAATATATAGTGTCATAATTCACATAGGTTACCTCATGGAAAATCTAAAATCGAAATCCAAACGAATAATGTTATGTATCACTTAACATAATCGAACCCATAATGAACTAAAAAACATCCACTACATGTTTCCATTACATCCTCAAGTGCATCCAACTTCAAATAATAATATTAGTATGATCAAATATATCCTTAAGAAAAATTTTAAAGACACTTTCTCCGCGCAAACCCATATACAAGCAATTTAAAGAAATTTTAAAATGGAGATATGAGAAAATCATATCTCAGTAAACTACTAACAAAACTTTTGATTAATTAAAGTTGTTAGAACATCAAAAGTTACCAAAGGTTGATTTTCTCTAAAATGATTATAATCTTTTGATGCCATTTTTGATGTGAAAATTTATTATATTGATATTTATAAAGGAGAAATGTAAGCATAAAAATATATTCAAAAATTTAAATATTAAAAATCTGAAGTCAAATAATAAAAGATCTAAATTTATAATATGTACTAAAGTTTGTATCTAATTTACGAGCATATTATCGTTGAATTCGAAAGTTATAGTAATATCGATCTCATCTTTTTCTATTATTTACATAATCACTATGATAGAGTTATAAACAAATAGGATATAAGAGATGATAAGTAATCTCTTAATAATATCATGTATCTTTCTTTATATCCACATATTGTGTATTTAGTTTCTAAGGGGTTTTGTCTATTTATAGGTGAGACTAGATACTTATGAGAGTTATTTCCATCAAAATCATCTCATAAGGAATCTTATCAGATTTATTTTTTATTGATGCATAATCATAATTAAAATTTAATCATATCTATAATATATCTTATCTAATTAGATAGAATCACATAATATATCTTAATAAAAAATTTAAAAATTTTAATTTTAAAAAACTAATGGACCTTGAAATTTATCTTTTAAAGAGGATGGCTTGGTATACAACATAATTTTGAGTTAAAATAATTTTTTTTTAAATGATAACTCATAACTCATGTGACTTTAGAAGTTCTACTATATTGTTAGGGCTAATTATAAATTATCCTATATAATTAGCTATCTTTATCCCTACACTTACTAAGGTTATATTAATATTCCTAATATTACAGAAAATAAAATATTTAACTTTATTTTTTCTTATATCATAAATCAATAAATCCTATAGTATTTCTTTTAACAAAATCGAAGATATGAGGATAAACAAAACTAATTATTTTATTATTCATAAAATAATGATCCCATTATAAGTTTTGATAGCACCGGAAAATCAGAATACTAAAGATAGTTTAATTACAATAGGTCTATACTTAACTCATATTATTATTATACAAAAGTCCTTTATAAGATCCATAATTATATTTAATTCTATAAATAAATAAAAATTATTGAATATTTCATTTAATATGTATCCAACCGGATTTTTTTTCCCCAAACTAGTTGAAGAATGTAACAGAATCAGAGTCAGAGAAATCATTCTTTATCTTTGGATCAATAATTCTAAATTATAAATAATTCAATATGTTAAGAGGACTATTTTTTATTTATGATTTGACGGTGACATGGTGGACGACCCAACCATAATTATCATGTGGTCATCAATGCAAGTTTGACTTGGGTGTTCGTCCGATGCAGACTAGACTCTCTTCATTAATGAGTCTCCCCCTATCTATCATCAATCAAAAGTTTTTGGATCTATCGATGTTTTTCTTAATATAATTACACACATTAACTGCTTCTCATCCATTACTCATTTGTTAAAAATCTAATCATTGAATTTGTTAGTGTAAACAACTTTAAGATGTGACCTCGAAGCCGACGCGACTTGGTTCGGGTCCGGATTATTGGGGATCTTCCCGGGGCGGCCCTTGAGATCGCTGAGGTGGCCGATTGCGATGGTCCGATCGAGACAAGGTCGTTGTTTCCTCCGAGAGGGAACTCCTCGTCTGGACGTTTAGTGGGAGGCCTCCGTCTTTGCACCTGCACACAAGTCGAGTCGGGGTAGTTCGGCCTAACCCCTCCGACGATCAAGTTAGTGAATAGTCGCAGGGGATTTTTTATGTGTTGTGTTCTCCTCACCTTTTCCTCGGAGCATGAGGGTTTTTATAGTGAGGATTACCGTTGCATAATGCGCCTACCTGCAGGGAGCAAGATCGTACTTCTGGTAGCATCTGACATCAATGTTGGCATGACATGAGGGATCGAGCCTGAGCAGGATGTTAATGTGACTTGATCGACGTTTCGATCCACGTTAACCAGGTGCTAACAAGTCAACAGAGACGTGAGGTATCATCTGGGACAGCTAACGTTACCCGAGCCTTATCGCCGTTATTACCCTCATCAGAATTGAGCTTTCAGATCATTCTTATATTACAAGTTATATTTCATACCAACAGAAAGGTAAGTCTGCATGAGTAATACATACTTTTACTGTCTTTTTCTTCGTTCTTCCTTTTGGTATTTTAGTGATCGACACACTACAGTGGTCTCAATGCGCACGTCGATGCGGCGATTCGCCTTCACATCTGAAACGCATGTCTTTTTCTACTTAATTTGGACAGATCGTATTAACATTACATTTCATATTCTACATCGTCTAATAATTATTTGATATGTGATGGGTTCGAGCAATTCCACTCACGGATCCATCCTGTTTCGTCACGGAGACCGAGCAGCAGATCCGGCAGAGCCCATCTCGGTTTCCGAGACGGATCTCCCCATCATGCCCTTCCTCAGAACCTCACGTGCTGCCGGTGCTGGCATCTCTAAACGTCAAACAGCAAACTCATCCCACCCGATTCTTACACGTGTCCACCGGACCTTAGCCACAGCAACACGTCACGCCTCGACAGGGCAATTGACGTGAAACCTACCCGTGGAGTCTGTCCACACGTTGCCGGTGATCCTGTTGTCTCGCCTGTCGCCGCTGGGTAAACAGGGAGGGTAGATGAGTTTGACAGGTAGGAGAAACGGGAAATCTTGTAATGGTGTTTTCGTTGTTCCGACCGAAATGGATGTCCTTTTAGGAAGGCGATTACAAGTGCCAACCAACGTCGCCTTTTCGCACACGGAGAGATTGTCCACCGCTTCTTCCCCTTCTCTCTCTCTCTCGGCTCGTGGATCTGTGGGTGGGGCTACGATTAGGGTGCTCGGGGAAGGAGGACTCGGTTCGTGGAGGGAGAAGGAGCTGCGAGACTGACGATCGATCATGGAATCCGATGCGTGGAGCCGATTGTCACCGGCCGCATCGAAGCGCCACCAGACCGCGCCCCATTCGCGATACGCCGACGCGTCTCGGGATCTCAGCCTTCGCGGCTGGAGAGGTGGGTGAGGGGATTAGGTGCTGCCGGGGAGGTTTGCGTGTTCCTTGCGCTGTTTTTTGAGTGGGATCTTCTGATCGTGTGTCTCGGTTGGTAGATTTGTATCTTGGGTTCGAGGAGTTAGATGGAGGCGAGGATGACCCGCGCGCGGAGTTCCCTTGCCCGTTCTGTTCTGAGGATTTCGATATCGTCGGGCTTTGCTGCCATATCGATGATGAGCACCCCGTGGAGGCTAAGAATGGGGTATAACTTCATTTTTCCAACCTGATTAAGATGTATCGATCAAGAACAATTTTTTTTTTCTCTTTTTCCGTTGTGATGTTAGCAAAAAGACTTTCTTTTGGGATGAGGAGAAGCTTAAATTTTCATACGGGAATTGTTGGTTCAAGAATTCATCTTTTTTTTTTTATTCTTTGGAGGTTAATCCTGTCGTTGGTTTCAACCTCTTAGGTTATCTCGGAAATTTTCGTCAGGTAGACTCAAGTGTCGGAAGAAAGTTGTGATTTTGAAGCATATATTCTCTTGAGGAAGTTTGAGGTTGTGGTTTTTAATCGAAGCATTATCTTTACCTAAAATCTCCGTTCAATCTCTGTCTTGATGTCCATCTTGTGTAACCATGAGCTTGCTTCTTGCCTGCAAAACCAGGCCATGGTCTAGCAATTTCATAATGCTTAACTTAGGACAACTGACCTTTGAGTACCTGTTTCCTGCATTAGAAATCAATTTAAACATCTAGATGTTAGCTAAGGAGCAGTTTCTTCAATAAATCATTGACTTATATAGGATGATATAGATGAGTGTTCCCTCTTTTCCCATGTCCAAACAGTGAAATAATTTAAATGTCAATCTCATAAGCCTCAACCCTGTTGATACCAACCAAGGAAGCTTAGTGAGTGTGCCTTCTGTTTTCAGCATTTTAACCTTTGGTTCATGATGATGGGAGATCATATGACAGTCCCCATTTTGAAGAGATTTTTTCTTCTTTTCTAATATCAGCCAAAAGTGCTCTCTGTACATGGTCGATGCCATTGAGGTTCCTAGTTTGTCTGGATTCATATATTGTTCAAAACTCTGTTTTAAATTGTGTGCAAATATATAGTAGCAAAATTTTCCTGACTAGTTGCATAATGTGAGAGTATATTCCTGGTATCACTACAAACAATGAGATCCGCTTCATTCTCTGTTCAAAAGGAGAATTTTCTAAATTAATGAATTATTTTTAATCCTTTTAAAGTCAGAGTTGCTTATACAATTGATGTTCATTAAGGACTGGGAATTATAGGATCCACATTAACTGCCTAGCTCATCTTTTCGAATAAGGCTTATGTATTTCATGGTATTTAACACTACTATTGTATCATCTTTTGCATCCTGATTGCCTCATTTTAACATTTTTCCTGATGAACATAATTTATACCAGCTGAAGTATTTAAACTTTTGTGTTTCATTTGGTTTTGCATTTTCTTTCATCTCAAATAATGCTGGACAACCTCAAATAAAAAAGATTATTAGATGTGAATATGCCCATCATGCTTTACATAATATATTGTTATGTAGTCCGCATAAGTCCAAAAAGTTAATGTGGTTGAAATAAGTATGTTCAGATATATTAAAGTTGGAGGTAGTACATTTTGTGGACACAATAAGGAAAAGATCTGTTGAAATGGTATGTGTATATAAGACCTTTACGTGTGTTGGTTGGAAAATTTAGTCAATAAAGGTTAGTGGTCTTATATAGAAGGATGAAGGGGGCATGATGACGTTTATAACATATATGGATATTTTTGTTAATTGATCTAAAAGATGGGAAAATGACAATGCAGACTTCCCCAACCAACTGGGATAAGTCTTGTTGCTATGTTTTTAATGTCTTGTGACAAAAAAAAAAACAGTTTCTCCTCCTTCTGTATTGTGCACATTTTTTAACGTTTTGTTAAATTTCTGATTTATGTGAAAAGTGGTAGAGTGTTTAGTAGGCATAAGCCATTTCCCTTTTTCCTTATTGCTGCATTTGTTTGAGTGCACTTTGTATGATGATTTATCATGCTAGGGTCGGGATGTTTTACCTTTTGCAGGTATGTCCTGTCTGCGCAGCTAGCGTGGGGCTTGACTTGGTTGGTCATTTGACAACACAACATGGGAGCTTTTTCAAGATATCCTTTTCATTCTCTATTGGATGTTACCCATTTTTTAAAGTTTGAGCTAAAAATGCTGTGTGAAGAATTTTGAATTTTTGAAATCAACTCTAGGGTCCTTTTGCTGTACTATAAAAATGATCATAACCTATGTTCGGATCGTTGAGTTTGAATTTCTTGATTGAGAATTACATGCAGCGTAGGAGAAAATGCCGCAGAGGATCATTTGCACCCCGTACTATGCTTTCTCTGTTGAGAAAGGACCTGAGAGACGGCAATCTGCAAGCTCTTCTAGGGGGATCTTCCTATGGGGCTCCTCCTCCTCCTATGGCAACACCTGATCCGTTTATATCATCGCTAATTTATACTTTGCCTTTGGATGAGTCTTTGAAAGATGCACGACCAGAATCTTTTGATGAAGGAACACTTGTCAGCAAGAGTTCAGATGAAAAAGTGGTTGATAGGTATGTGCGTATTTATAGATTTTCCATTACATGATATCATCAATTTGATATGCAGATGATGTTGGAACTTTACATGTCATTGATTTTCTGCAATTCTTAATTTAGTTGGCTCATTCATTTTATTTTATTTTTTCCTGTGTCAATGAATGTGTTTTCTTAGAAACCTTTGGTCTCAAGTACTCTCTTTACGCCGTCATAAAATTATGATATATTTTCGGTCGTCAGGGTTGTTTGTGAAGTTATTCCATCTTATGTATCCTGAGACTTGGGATGGCATGTATTTCCAGTGGGGATAGATTAGTCCAATAATTTGTCATAGAAATTGATCGACCTACTTCTTGGCCTTATCATATGGTCTTTCTTTAGTCCCCTCGTTAGAGAATGATCACAATTTGGTAGTAACTGCATTTTGTCTATGAGTGGTAGAACATATTATAACATAAAGTGTATGAAAGGCCATGCACCTCTATGCTGAACAACTTGTTCCTTAATATACGATTTTCTTGTAGTTTGGTTGCTATTTCGATAAATGTTTTTTCTCAGTTCATTAACCAACCTGTGTGATCTATACATCCAGGATTGAACCGTCTCTGTCAGACAAGGATCAGAAAGAGAGGGCTCAGAGGAGCGAATTCGTGCAGGGGCTTGTGCTGTCTACTATCTTTGACGACGCATTGTAAGCCATGCTTTTGCCATCTAGTGGCGGCCGGAATGCTCGAGGGAAACAGAAGAGATCATCAGCGGGTGGCATTTCTTTCCTATGGAAGGGTTCCAAATTAGTACTTAAATTGTCTTGCTAGGGGAGAGCGAAGAGCATAAATTGTATTATGCATGTTAACTTAGTACATGTTTTAGGAGTGAATGTTTGAACTATCATATACTATGGGCAGCAATGCCTACTTATAGTCGGAGACTGCTTTAGCATTTTTCTGCCACCGGTTTCTTGATTTCCAGTTCTCACAGATGTAACACACACAGTTCACTCCAATTGCTAAGGCAGAAATGGCCTCTTCAGTGCATCAAGGCAAGCTTATTTTGCTTTCACAGGTTGGAAAAGGTGAGGCTCTTTTTACCATCACTTTGAGGCAGTCATTAGAAGAAGAGCCTGGAAAACAAGCAATGGCCTTCCTCGGAGTCCAGCGGAGGAAGGCAGACCAGGTGAGTCTCTTTTTTACTACCACTACGTGCTTCCTCGGAGTCGCCATGGCGGATCAAACTAGGAAGAGCTCTGGGAATTGGGAGACACTCTGTTTGCTGCTGTGAAATATAGGTATGGTGGTGGTCAAGACAAACCCTTAGTGAGCCTTTTATAATGTCTCGACAGGTTTTGGGAAATAGTATTGCCATTAAATGCAACTCATTGCTATTGTGTGGCCTAAGCATATTATCTCTTTATACTTAATAATTTATAGTGTGATATCTATAATTTTAAAAATAAAATAAATGATATCATTTGTCGTAGAGTCATCGGTTGCATTGATAGATATCATAACATGTGTTGGATCCATACGAAAGAAAACATAACATGTGTTCAATGGATACGAAAATAATGAGAAAAAAATATATAATTTTAATATATTTTTTTTATTTTTAATATATGAGATATTAAAATTATATTTTTATTAATAAAAATAATAAAATAAAAATAAAATATTAAAATTATTATTTTTTACATTACTTTTACGTTGATCCCATATGTGATATCACATATCGTGCTTTTCATCAATAGTTGATGACATTAGGATAAATAAAATTATTTATTTTATTTTTAAATGACATTAAATAATGCACTTATAATCATCTATGCCATGCAACATATCCTAAATCCATACTCAAATACCTATATTCTATTCATATTTAATCAAAACCTGATTAGTAATTATTTTAATCAAAACTCAAATAGGCTCCATTATTAGAAGAAAAAAAAAACCCGCCTCTTATAATTAAAATTATTTAACTATTTGAATTCAATAGAATGGAATTCCAATCAAATATAATCTAAGTGGGTCGGATAGACAAAGACATATACCTCAAATAATTATCTTAATTAAGAGCCAAATAAACTCCATTATTGAAAAAGACCCAACTCGATTAATTAATTTTTTGTGATTATTTATGTTTTCGAATTTGATTTAATGGAACTATAAATCAAATTAAGGGGGTTAGACAGACATAGATACATGAAAAAATTGGCTATCAATCCTCGTTGAATATTTTTGATCCGCTGAACCATATCTTTGTCCGATGAACGCATAAATCAAGGCTATAGAAACATTGCTAAAATTGCCATGGTGACAGAAGGCAAGATCACATTGATAGAATGTTGGGGTAGAAATGGCATGTTCATAATCGCATTCATATTAATATATTTGAAATTCACAATTCGAAGTATGGATGACAAATTTTCATTAAAAAAAACGAAAGAAAAACAAGGGGAAATGTAACTATTATTTATCTCAATTTAATATGAGATGACATAAAAAAATAAAGAAAAACAAGGGGACATGAAACTATTATTTCTCCCGATTTAACATAACATGGCATAAAGACGAATGATGTACTGTATGCCTTTATAAATAAAACTATTGCATTGTGTTACGAGCGTAAAATTTGTTTTGATTAATAATAAAGTTAAAGATACATTTTAGCTCATATGGTTTTGATCATAGATTACTTAAGTTTTTATGATTTATTCATATTTAAAATAATTCATATATTTTAAAAAAATATAATATATAAAAGATTATTTTATCAAATCTGAGTTTACAAATATTATAATTTGCTTACGTGACATGTTGGCTAGTGATAAATCATTAATATAATAATACATATAATTTAAATGAAAAAATTGATATCACCATCAATGATGGGAGGAGGTGTCATTGTGGAAGCAACTATTAGCAGCAACACTAAGTCGTTACTGCCTAGTAGAGCATCGTATGCACGTAACCTCTCCTGCGCTGACGAAAAGCTCAAGAGCTTCAGATCCTACATAAGGTGGATATGCGTCAACTAGTCAGATGCTAGACATACAATGGTCTTTATGTGTCTTTATCTTCATCGCCTCTCACTTCGTCCTCTCTTATGTCCCTTACTTATCGCGCCTACGACGTGGTAGTCTAGCTTTCCATCACTTTTGCCTCTCCGCTTTTGTCTGTCGCTATGATCTTTGTCGCTTTCTCTTCCTCGATAAGATAGACTTTTGTTTAACTTAAATTACATATGTCATTATATTAATGATTTATTATGAGTTAATATGTGATTCTAATGTTTATCAACTCTTGACGGAAGGGGTTTATATGCTATATTTTTAAAAATATAAATGTTATATTAGACAGAAATAAAACCATAAGGACTTAAGTGATCCATAACCAAAATCACAAGGACTAAAATGAATATATTTTTTTACTTAAATTACACGTGTCATTATATTAATAGTTTATTATGAGTCAATACGTGATATAAACAGGTTATAATATGTTAATTTAGACTTGAGGGAGGGTCTTATACGTTATATTTTTTAAAATATATAAGTTATTTTAGATACGAATAAATAAAAAAATATACCTTTTTTTAACTCTTAATAATATAGCATGATATTATAATACATTAAAGAGCACGAAATAAAGGCACTAACCTTTTGAAGCATGTATGATCGTAGGTTTAAGGAGCGATTTCATCCGTTTATGCATGTTTGATTGCATCACATGCCAAAACATATGACGTGACGTTTCTTCCCCGTGAATGCATTTGTATTTGAAGGAATGATTTCATCCGTTCGGACATGATTGATTGATAAAATGTTCATTGTTAAACTTTTAAAAAAACTATATGGCAATATAAAAATTCCGGAGAAGGAACAATAAAATCTATAAACTTTCGTTTAGTATAAGATTGCATTAGAAGAGAAAAATAGTATTAGAAAATATAAATGTATCAGTCTTTAGATAAATTCTTAAATAAGAATGAATATTGATGATTAAATTGCTTAAATATCTTCAGGTTAAAAAATATAAGGAGCTGAGCGTGGACAGACGTTTCATTTTAGAGTTTACTATTCAAACCTCCTTCTTACTATTCATAAATTTTATTATTTATAATCTCTTTTAAAATTAATAAAAATGATTTATTATTCATAACCCCTTTAATTTTATTTTTACCCTCATCTTTTCTTTTTTTTCTTTCTCACGATCTCTATTTGTGCACTCTACTATCGTGAAAGTGCCCATGGCCTTACCTTCATCACTCGTTATCGTAGATCATGGGTCTTAGCCTACTCACATATCATTGATATTTCGTTACCTCCGTCGTCGCTAGCTCTATTGGCTACGGAAGGGGAGGAAACCATCTACATCGATCACTGACCCTAACCTATCCGTTTGTTGTCGATCTTTCATTGATGTTATCGTTAACTCTAGCTCTATTGGTTGTGAAAGAGGAGAAAGTCGCTATCGTCAATCGTCAACCATAGCATGCCTATATACCATCGATCTTCCGTTAATGTCATTGTCATCTGACTGTACTGCATGCATGCCATCAATCTTTCATTTACATTGTTATCGTCGCTCTATTGCTTGTGAAAGAAGAGAAAGAAAGAGAAAAAGAAAAAGATGAAAATATTTTAATATATTTATAAAGGGGTAGTTTAGATATATTAAAAAATATTAAAATGATATTGTAGACACTAATTAAAAGGTTGACATTTTAAACCTCATCCGATATATTTAATATCTTAAACATTAATATGATGATGATATATCAGATCCATTTATTAAAAATTAAAGATTTAAACATTAATCTGATGCTGATAGTGTGCTCAGAAAACCCTAATAAACATTTCCCAAATGAAACAGCTAAACCATTTCCCATACTCACAGGCAACCGAGTTCGTCGCTTATTCTCCAAAACTAGCGTAAGATGGAGAGAAGTCCTCCGATCAGATCCTATCTTTCGGTGGCAAACTCCATTAATTGATCTCGGAAGGATGCCAATTCCTCCTTTACGACACAACGCGCCATCAACCTCAACCCCTGCTTGGGTGCAGGTGGCCTGAGAAAGATGCACGAACCAAAGAAATTGTAGTCATTCACTGGGCAAAAGTGGATCGGCGTTCCCCAGCCGTAGTCTACCTCTGAGAACCCAACTCGACTCCAATCTGATATGGACAGGAATCCGTAGTCGATTGGCTCTTTGAATGGATCCTCCTGGGGGTCGCCCATCATCCACTTGGAGAACCTGATCGGCAGACTCTGCTTTGCATCTTTGATGAGGCTTATGACTTCGAGCAGAGATCCATCCGCGACCTTCGGTCGAGGAGCCGTGATGGTCATGGGGTAGGCACAGTTCCCATAGTAGCCTTCCTCCTTGAGCAGCGATTTGTAGAGCAAGTGACGAGCGTTTGCCGCGAAACCGATGCGAACGGTGGAGTGTTCCTCCAGCTGGATCGCTCGTGTTCGGCTCTGCCAAACCTTGGCTGTCAATACGTCGAACGTGGAGCAGAACGTGCCTGTCTTCTTGATGAATTCGTCCTTGATCCGGTTGATGTGGTCTGAGGAGACGTCCAGTATGGTGTCTACGAACTTGAAGGTGAGTAGTGGCGGCGGTGGTCCTCGTTGCAGCTTAGGCGGGCTGGGGATGGCGTCTCTGCACCATATGGGTTTGACCAGGGGTTCTGTGCAACCTCTGGCTATGTCGGCAATGGCTTGGAAGAACTGACCTGCTCCGATGCCATCGAAAATTGCATGGCTGGATCTGATGCCCACCGTGAAACCCCCACATGTAAACTCTGTAACCTGATCTCGATCGCACACAAGACAGAAGAGTAGGTTTTGCTCGTACTGCCATGACCAAACTACGTACAGTATTCAGGAGAGAGGGAGGGAGGTCACCTGCATCAACAGAATAACGATGCCCTCCGTCTGCCCTGCATCAGGGGATGGATACGGGAGTATGGATTCCTTGGGCACCGAGAGAGGCAGCTGAAGGTAATTGACATCTTCGAGGCTGCAGCTGGCGGATGCGTCGATGAAGTACACGCCGTCTGCGGTGCAAGCGACCTCGAGCTCGTCCTGGTCGGTCATGGCGAAACGGCCGGCCACAGGGTAGTAGAACACCAAGGCCCTGGACAGTGCATCCCTTATGATCTTTGCGGGCTGTCGACCGTGGCGGAACACGTGTATGGAGTCCACGAGTCCCACCGAACCTGGGGTTTTGTCCATGACGGAGAGGGGGAGGGTGCCGGCCGGGGTCGGCCCCGCCGGTGCAACCAGCCCCTCAGTCAGCTTGGTCACAGAGAAGTCCATGGCGAGGAATGTTTCTTCTGGTTCAGCGTTCTCCTGCCAAGCTGTATCTTTGTGGCTATATAGACTGGATTCGGTGGAGAAATGGCCATGGCAATTGCTCGCAGTGGATTAAGACTGGTAGGCAAAGCGGGCCAGGATGAAGCAAGTGGAGGAGAAAAAGGAAGCTCTCCACTGGGCGCAAATGCGCACTGAAGGATCAGCAATGGCATGCGAGTCTTCGAAGAATACGGGCAGCAACAATGGCCAATCGTGCTGCGAAGCGACAGGCAAACACTTCCGAGGCATTCAACACTGTAACTGGAAACGGACACCATTCGGTGGCCATGGGAGATCGACGACGGTGACGTTTTCCATGAGAGAGCTGTTTCTATTCAACACAAAAGGAATCGAAAGAAGATGAAGCACCGATGGATTATGTCACATTAACATGACATGAAAATAAGATATATTTTAATATTATATAGTCGATGATAATTACAAAACCGATACTATATATATATATATATATATATATATATATATATATATATATATAACATAGCTTTCAAATATATTATCATTCTAAATTTATTAGGATTATCTGAACACTTAGGACAACTGACTTGACCTTTAAAATAGTCTTTGTTGGATGCACATAAGACTTTTTTTTACTTAATATTATTTCCAATATAATTTTATTGAAACATCCATTGGTACAACATTACACAAATCATAGATCTTATGTTTTAATTCATATGTGAGCATTATGTATATCGCAATAGAATTCATATGTGAGCAATATCTATTCGGATAAGAACTCCAAAGCAAGCGGAAGCAGGTGAGGTCATGCCAACCTCAGCTGAGATCAGGCCTCCAAAGTTGTATATATATATATATATATATATATATATAAAGTGATGAAGGTCAAATTTAAGTCTAAAACTTTATGATAAATTATCAGAATCCTTACTAAGTTAGGTGATATTTTTACTAGAGTAAATTATTATATAATATTTTACTTAAAAATATTTTTATTATTAGATTTTTACCTAATGATACCCTCGTAATTGGTTAACATGAGTTTTATTAAGGGATATTAATGATAATGATATATGAAAAATATACTTTAAATTAAATTTTATAATGATAAGTATGCTATTTTAATGGGTAGTCAGAAAAGATGAGATAGAGAAAGATCTAAAAATATTTTAATAAAAATTATAAATAGATATTTAAGTACTTTAAACTTAATTAAGTATGTGATTTTTTATAGATCTTAATAGCGATAAAAAAATTTATATGATTGATCGTAAATAATTAAGGCTTACGATTTTTTATTATTATTATTATTATTATTATTATTATTATTATTATAAATATGTTATTTTAAATATATAAGTATTTTATTGAGTACGAAAAAGTATCAACGATTTTATTAGCCAGGCATCTTTATTGTATTATTTATATCTAGCTATGAATTGCTCCAATCTAGTTGAGACTTATGAACTCGAGCTTATAAGACCTAAGGTGCAGAAACCAACCTATAAGGCCTCAACATCGATTTGAGAGGGGGCTTATCTCTATGTTATTATACAATAATAATTTGCCATACTCAACAATCAAACATATGTTACCGATCTTCGAAAGTTTCAACATCGATTTAAGAGAGATTTATCTCTGTGATCTCCTGTAACAAAAAATATTATATAAAGTATATCTTGAGGGATCCCTCGATGCTTATGTCAATAAGTATCCAATATCGATTGAGAAACCAAAGGTCTAATGTGAAGTATGGATGATTCAAGCGAAAAAAAAAAAAAAGAGTTTAGACAATGCTTGGAGTGTATCTTTATTTATAATAATAGTTTACGATTACAAAAATAGTCATATTCACTTGTTTTCAGAAATATCATGAAAAATAATTATCATATCATGTTCATTGAAAAGATAGTTATCCCAATGATAATTAACATGATAATTAAGAAGTAAAAGATTCGAATTAATTTATAGAGTGATTTAATTTGATCATCCAGATGACTGAGCCAAACAAGACCACAACCCCTCTACGATTTATTTAGAATAGATTTTAAAATTTAAAAATATAAAAAGTATTTATCCAACATAATTATCGAGGCTTGCTTCCTAATGGTAATTTTTTTACCATTGATAACTCCTTTAGTATGGATAATCTTTAACAGAATATAATTTTACTATTTATAATCCCAAATTATCAATCTTACTATTTTATTTTATTCTCATAATCCCTAATTACATCTAACACTTCGATATTGTCCGATCTTATTTGTCATGATGTTTACTGATGATGAAGAAGAAAAGAAGGAAGAGTAGAAGAGAAAAAAAAAGAAGATATCTATATGTAAAGAGATATTTTATGAATATTAAAATTTTTAAAATAAAAATTATGAATAGTAAAAAAGATGGGTGAATTCTCGAAAATAGCTCATAACTTTGGGGTTTTCTCGTAAAGCACTTTATTATTATTATTATTATTATTATTTTTCAGAACTAACCATTTTTTGCCCCTATCAATCATCGTCTTTCGTCATGTCTCCACTCACGCCTAGCCAGTCTTTTGCCCCACCGATCATCCCTCTCTGCCCCACACTTGGTAACCCTACCTATGAGCCCTCATACAAGGAAGGATGGGCTACCTATCGACCCTTGCACAATTGTTGCATCGACAATGATCAACGAGGGAGGAGGGAGAGGATTTCGGAGAGACAAAAAGCAACAATGAGTTCAAGGGGGTAAAAAAAGACTAACGATGATGTATTTAAATAAAAGATATATATGATTGGTTCTGTATCAAACAGGATATGTAAAGGCAATCGTAGCTCTTATGTCCTCTCCTACTTCGTGCGAGGCTCGATGGGTTGGTGAGGGTCGACGAGTCGAGTGACCAAGAGTGAACGGAGGTGTAGCTAGGATCGGAGTTACAAATAATTTTTTTTAATATTATAAGAATAAAATAATACATAACAAAAGATATTTTATAATAATTTTTAAAATTTGAAACACTCTAATAAAAAAAAGCCATAGAGACCATTGGGAATTCGTCCCCAAAAAAATTAGAATTAAAAATTCAAACCCACATGCTATCCACTAGCGTACGCCTATCGAATTCTTAGTTATTCTCCACTCAACTCAAAGAGTTCTACCTCTTAGTCCTACTTGGTTTAGTTGGAGTTGATAAGTAGCCCCCCACAAAGTTGTAACCATTGGAATATTCGTCAAAGATATAATCTTCTTGAAGACTATTCACAACTCATAGGTTAAGATTTAAGGACTAAAAGTTATATATTTTATCAAAGTTTTACGACTTATCCCGTTGGTTTGGTCAACTGTTTTTTTTTTCTAGATGGATTTATATAAACATTATACTAGTAAGTTTTGACAAACAACTATCCTCATAAAAAAGTAAAATAAAAATAACATATTTATCCTTCTCAACTTTAATATCATTTGTATACAATTATGAAAAATTTAGCAAAAAATATCTTTAGTAATAGGTTTTTAATATATGATGCTTTTATATTTCACTTTTATCATGCGATGCCTTTTCTCTAAGTTTTGATCAAAACATTCTCCATAAAATTATAAAAAAATAATGATTATCCTTTGATTATATTTGATTCGATTTTTCAGACTAAATCGATTTTTTGAGATGAACCAATTGATTCAACTAAATCTTAATTATTCAATTTGATTTAATTACACCTTAGATTATTTCTTGATTTTTTTCAAATTATCTCCCACCTTCTCCACCTAATCTTCCACTATTGTCTCCTCCCCTTCCTTATTGATTTCTTCCTTCTCTCACTTCACCTCCACATCACCTCCTCCCTCTCTAGTTTTGCCTCATCCATCTCCTACTCCATTATCTATTCTCTTTTATCCTCTCCATCACCCCCTCCTCTTTTGTCTTCTCCTCCTCATAGTTTACGACTATTGCACTTGAGTATAATCAGATTACACTAATTCACATAAAATATTACAAATATATTTTTTAATATAAAATTATATTAAATTTATCATAGAATTAAAATTTTAAATTATCCTAATATATGTATGGATATATATATTATTTTTAAATAAAATTATTCTAAGTTATCTAGAAAAGTCATTATGCTTGGAGTGACACTTATTCATAAAACATATTAAAGTACATTAGTTTTGATATAAAATTATCCTAGATTCGTCGTAAAACTAAAAACTCAAGTTATCTTAAAAATTATATTAATTTTTATATAAAATTATTCTAAAGTATCCAAAACAAAAATGTTATGCTCGAGTTACACTTATTGTTTTTTTTAAAATAATTTTATATAAATTATCTTAAATTTATTATAAAACTAATCACAAAATCCTATATTTTCTATTTCATATATTGACTTATTTACCCTTGAAATCAAAATAAGTTAAATTCAATTATTTAATCTATTTTAAAATTAATTTTTAAAGATATCTCTAGGTTAATTAATTATCAAAACTTTAAGAATTCTACTAGAATACGATTCTAATAATACTACAACAAAATATACTAAAAATAGTTATGGATTTTATAATCACAAGTAAATGTCTACATATTACTATGGTAACTCAATCACAATAATAGATTATTTCATCCCACAATCATTAACCACAATAATAAATCATGCTTTATCATGTAAGAATAGCTGCAATAATAAATCAATCACAGTAATAGATACTTTTGCCCTATATAAAATAATTATAATAATAGATTTCTTTTATGAAAAAAGATTATATTTTATAGCATGGATGACAACCACAATAATAGACTATATAATACATAAGATGATTTATCTATGATTACACTTAGCAACCATTGGGATGGATCACAATAATTTCATAAAAGACTAACAAATTCATTTATCAACAATATCGTATATACAAAATAATAATAATAATAATAATAATAATAATAATATTTAAGCATAGCCAACTTCAAATACAAAATTTAATTAACAACTTCATATAAGTTTATCATAACATAATGTAATCAATATTTTACAAAATTAATTCTCCATATGTTCCCTCAACACGCAGCAAATAAATAAATATGGAAAATAATGATAATTGGATATTTCTAAAATCTTAATTTCAATACAATGATATGAATGCTGAGAAGGAAAGACAACATAGATCACATAAAATTGATCATGTTGTGAATAACAAGAAATATCTATCATCACAAAGAACTACATCCTATACAAGCTTTATTCTTTTCTCTTTTTTTTTAGCATCACTTAAAGAAAGAAAAAATTAAATTCTACTTAAAGAATGAATATATGACATGTATCATCAAAATAAAGTAATAATGAGTCACATACTTTCTTCAACATCCTCTTTTTGTTTCCTATGTTATAGTTTCTTTTTGTCCTTCCGAGATCTACAAAAATAAAAGCCAAAGAAAATTAATTACACAGCCACCATAGATAGATGTGATCTTTTATATATAATAAACAACAATATACTGTTTTTTTATATGACAAACAATAAGATAGTAATATTCTTAAGAATGAGAAAGAAAAAAAAAAAGGTTCATGGAAATTGTTTTGGTGAGTAATTTAGCATTAACTAATTCAGAATTTAGAACTTGTGAGTGCCTCAACCATGTCGATGAACATAGCAGGGGTATATATAATCTAAAGAAAAAACATACGAAGTATATTATATGATTGTTTCGTGAGAATTTGAAGGTTGAAGTAATGCATTTCAGAATTGAAGCTAACTCATGTAAGTGAGACACAACTACACATTATTATTATTAGAACGATATATAATAAAATTAATTGGATTCTGATGATAGATATTGATAAGTAGAAAAGAAGTTTATATTATAGTAAGATTCCATATGGGATGTCGTTGGTGGGAGATACTCTTTTAATAATTTATCCTACACTCTTTATTCTCACGTATAAATAGATATGACATCTAGAAACTAAATAAAGCATGTCATAGAGGACGTAGTTGAAAGATTATAGTTTTTCTCTCAATCTTCCTAAACCACTTATAGAAAGAGAGGAGAAGGAGAATCTAGTTCTCTTTACAACGGTTTTTAAATCTAAATATAGTGTCGAGATCCTTTTTCAAATAACATCAAAACGAAAGATATACATCATAAAAACCGATCTAATGTTATTTGATTTCAATTCTAGTATAATTTTTTTTTATTACATATAACATATAATTATATTAAGTACCAAATACGCTACCCACCTCTACCAATGTGCACCAAACATATAATGTTATTTTTGTAATGCCCTCTTTAATAGAAAATATGTTGACTCTTCTCTTTTGATCCTCTACTGGTTGGCTGATGAAAAGAGGAAAAGGCTTCATCAAATTAACTCACAAGCAAACCCGCGACATAATGATTTACTTATTACTAGGGTTTCTAATTACCACAGTTAAAAGTCCAATTTAATGCAACACTTTGAAAAATAATAGCTTTTAACTATTTACAACTGCAATCCATTGATAATTATCCATTAAAAAATAAAAATAATTTTAATAGATTATGAATATAACACACGTATAATTCAATTGAAACATAAGCGTAATTTGAATGTAAAAGATATCCAAAACCATCCTATGGGATCCGATTCAAATTGATTTGACTCGGATCGAATTAGACTACAAATCGATTGACTCAATTCAAGGGTATTATTACGATTTTTTTTAAAAAAGATACTCTTAGTAAAAATCAAAGCGTCATATGATAAAAATTTATTACTAGGATTATATATATATATAATAAATTAAGATTAATCATTATGATTATCAATGATCTCGATACTTATAAAAACTCCAAACTCCAAACACCCAACATATCCATTATTAGTTTCATTGCTCACTTGACTTTTCGATTTCAAACTTAATTTTATAAAAAAAACAAATAAATAATATTATTAAAAATATAAACAACTTTTTGAAGGATATTAATATGAATTGGAGATAGAACACTAATTACAGTGAAATATTTGTAAGTTACTGTGTCTTGAAGGAATACAATATGCTAAACTTCAAAGTTCGGATTAGGGATATCTACCCAAAAAATGTAATCTCTTGTGCAGTACTTTAAAGCCAATATTTATTATTGAATATTTATATTATCAATTGAAAATAAAAGGTCAATTACAATAACATATATATATATATATATATATATATATATATAGAGGTGATCCATCTCTGGTTTCCTATCCTTATGAGCAGGGAAAAGGAGAATTCTAACCTTTATGCTAATAAATTAATGGCTTCTGAGGTATGTCTTTTTTTGTTGTTCTTTCCTTTTTCTTTCAGATTTGGTGTTATGAATATTGAGGTTCATGATTGATGTATGCATAACTGTACCTAAGTTGGTCAGTTATGGAACTTAATTGCCAGATTGGATTTCAAGGTTCAATAAAATTGTAATGGAAGGCATCTTAAGACCTATAAAGTTTTGATGTACCCCAGTCATCACACAAGCTTGTTTCTGGAACAGGATAGGTAATACAAGATTAATCCAAATATTAGTTGTTCCAACTAATATTGCATGTATTTAGAACATATTTGTAACTTGGTGAAGTGATCTCCATTACTGTTAGTTAGATGATTCAGATGTGTCAGTGAAGAAAATAGAATTGTGCAGAAAGAAAAAGTTTATTTGGTGAGTTTTTGGTTGAGGCACACACAGAATAATTTTCAGGAAGAGAAAGAAATAGAGAAGAGAATGAGAAAACAGTGCACTCAACTTTCTCATTCTATCAGTTATGGTCAGTGAGGCAGTCATTAGGGTTCTTTATTTGCTTCCCAAACCATCTTAATATTCAGTTGATTTGTTTCATATTTTGTGAAGATTGTCATTCTAACACCTCTCTCTCTCTCTGAAAGTTGAGATTGTTTTGGAGAGTACTAATGCTTTCTGCACTGTTGCAAGAGGATGAAGGCTGACCAATGAAATTATTATTGTTCTCCGAGGCACTACATTGAGGTGAGGCAGAGGTAAAATTCTCATTAGTTGGGAATCATTTTTCAGTACATAGAAAGAATTTAATCTTTAATATCAGAGTAAGAGAACCAGAGATTAAACAGAAAATTATTATCTGTCATGTAGAAATCTTAATGGCCTCCAATATATATATATTTATATAAATGAAAGCAGATCATTAACCATTGCCTGGTCAATATTGGTCTTAAAAGTCTTACCATGTCTATCTGATGAGCCCTACTTGGAGAATTATGAGTGAGTAGGATTGGTAAGATAATATCAGCCTTTATCATATCCAAATCATGTGGAGAGGTTGTCATATTTGAAAAAGACAGATTTTGCTGTCTATTTTGATATCAATACTAAATCATACATTTAATTCCAACAGAATTTTGGAACTTGTATAAAGAGAAAAAAAAACATATACTATTGATTTTTATTTCTTTTAATGATATGTAGGTCCTTAAAATAAGCACATTAATTGCTGACATCTTTCCCTTGTGGGGTTTTTCATATATGCTTTGACTATTAAGGGAAAAAAATCCTTGGTTTAAGATCATAAAATAAAATAACAACTATATTAGGATAGAAGTAGGAAGATTGGCACTCATGTCCTCAATCCAACTACCATTGAAAGGATGAATGAGCTCTTCTCTTGTCCATAAACTTTGCTGATGTGACTGCAGGTGAAAAGAAAGGTTTGGACTAATTGTGATTGAAGTGAAAAGAAAGGTTATCTATCACATGAGAGACTTTTCAGACTGCAGTGGAAGAAACAGGGCAGACTTCCCCTTATTTCACAGTGTTAGGCAAACTACCCCATCCTCAACATTTTTATTAGTTGTTCTTTTCCTTCTTGAGAGAGAAATTTCCATGGCTCAGCTTGTTAAGGATTCAATGTACTAACTGACCATCCTAAGATCAGCACCTGTTCTTGACCTTTCTGGGCTGGCATCTCTAAGGTGTCCTCATTTAAGTTCTGCAATATTAGATGTTATGATACTATAGGATGGCCAATGGTTGATTTGGAAGTGAATTATAACCACATAATTGTGCATGAAACAAGTTATGAAACATCACCAAATTTGATTGACCTACACATAGGTTTTCTTTGAACATGCCATCATGACCAGACCATATTAGACATTTCTTTTTTGTTTTAACTTTCATTCTATCATTACTAGTGCTTGTGAAAATCCATTTGAACATTTTATCTTAGCTGCTTTTCTTTTCTTTTCTTTTCTTTTCTTTTTTTGGGGCACATATTTCTCTGTTAAGAGCCCAACACTTTATGTGTAAAAACATGATTGGCCTAATAATGTAAAAGATAAATAATAAAAAGAAGATTTGAGTCTAAAATTTTATAATAAATTATTTATCAGTTAAATTAATTAGCATCTTCAAATAAATTTTTTTAATTTTTAATAAATAGGTCTGGTACATCATCATGGAATTAATATTTTATGTGTAAAATATGTCAGATCAATACCTTAGTGGTAAAAAAAAATAAATTTAAGAATTATAATTAAAATATTTAATTTAATTATTCAAAATTTGTTATTTCTCCTTTTTATGCTATTAAATTTATATTTTAGAAAAGGTCTTATCTAATTTGTTTATAATAATAATAATAATAATAATAATAAACAACTGACGCGGTAAGGTTTGACAGGTAACATTTTTGAGCTTGGAAACATGCAAGCGACTCACAGTCCTCCGTGTCGATCGTCTATTGGGAAGAGGCAAACATGAGGAGGGTTATGAGTGGACCCCACGGCATGGCAGTTAATCAATTGCGAGGGTTTCCCATCAAACGAAAAGCCTCGGTTGGAGGGCATCCGCGAGCCTCCCTCGCGTCTACGCTACTCCGCAGGACCACCCGACCGCGGAGGGCGTTCTCGTGATTAAGCGACCACAGGCATCAAGTCGGCGGCCCACCGCCCCCTCGTCCTCAGCCTATCTTCACTCGCCTCTCTCTCTCTCTCTCTCTCTCTCGTGTCTCGCGATTCCTCTCCTGTGGCCGACGCCGCCACCCGTCCTCGTCTCCGCCTCTTCGAGAGAAGGTACGACGAACGCAACAATTAACCCCACCACCCTCCCACACTTTTATATTTCCCTACGACTCCCTCTCTCCCGCTTTTTCTTTTTCTATTTTGTCTTCTTCATCTTCTACAAATGAGGGAAATTCTTCGTCATGGTTTTCTATTTCGAATCTTTATTTATTTCAAGAACAACGAGAAAAGAAAGAAAAGATCAACAGTAATGTTTCGAATTCTTTTCCCGTTGCAGGGAAAAACATTGGTTTTGATGGTTTTTAACGATTAATCCCTACTTTTTGTTTTTTCTCTCTTCTGGTTGTTGGGGGGCGGGGGGGGGGGGGGCGGCGGTGATACTCTTAATAGGTGATATGGGAAGAGGAGGGAGGGTCGTTTACAAGCGGGCGGCCGCCGGACGGAGGCGTAGGCGCCGATCCAAGGCCTCCGACGACGACGACGACGACGATGACGAGGAGTACGTCTTGGGAGAGGAGGAGGAGGAGGAGAGCTCTGACGAACCCCTCGCTTCCGACGGCGAGGAAGACGAATACGAGTTCGGCGAGTCCACCGGTGGCTCCGATGATGATGATGAGCAGGAGTTCTTGGCGCCGAGATCGAAGCCCCGAAAGGCCCCTTCCAAACCCAAGAGGAGGGTGAAGAAATCTAGGGTTTGGGATGACGATGACGACGATGATTACGAGGAGGAGGAGGAGGAGGAGGAAGAAGACGAGGAGGAGGAGGAGGATCGAGTGGATTTTTCGATTCGGAAGAAGGGGGAGAGGAGGAAGAAGGCTAGGGTTAGATCTCGCCGTCAGAAGCCTAGGGCTTCGGATTCTGAGGAAGAGGTAAGGGAGGAAGAAGACGATGATGGGGATGAGGATTTCTCGCCCGATGAGCAAGATTTTGAGGATGAAGAGGCATCTGTGATTTCGGAATTTAAAAGGAAAGGAGGAAATCCGAAGCAAGGTGGGAAGAAGCGGAAGCCGAGGGCTTTGAAACGAAAGAAAGGGAAAAGGAGCAGGCCACACAGATCTGGCGAAGATGATGATTTCATAGTGAAAGATCGTGTTGCGATTGATAGAAAGTCGAAAAAACCTAAGGAAACAGGGAGGAGGAAAGTCTCAACATCGTGGGCTATCAAGAATAAGTCGCCAGTGGAATCAGATACATCCGATTTTGATTTTGTAACTTCAGATGATGATTTCATGGAGGACACGGTTTTGTTAAATAGACCGGAGATTAACAACAAACATTTCAGGAAGACAAACACAAAAAGAACACGGGGAAAGGTTATGGTCTCGTCGGATAAATCAGAGTCTTCTTTAGATGGTGATTATATGATTTCTGAGGAAGAATTAAGGGATCTGGGAGTTGGTGGGGTTTTGGATCAGCCTCAGCTGAAGAGGATATCTGCTGGAATGAAGGGCGACAAGAAGGGCAAGGAGAAAGAAAACGATGAGCTGGGGAAGCCGCTCTGCGGGATCTGTTTATCAGAGGAGCAGAGGATGACAGTTCGAGGAGTGTTGAATTGCTGCACACATTATTTCTGCTTTGCATGCATAATGGAATGGTCAAAGGTTGAGTCACGATGTCCTGTTTGCAAGCGGAGGTTTGGGACCATTACCAAGTCATCAAGGTCAGATCCAGGGTTTGGGTTGCGGAAAGCAGTTATAAAAGTTGAAAAGCGTGATCAGGTATTCACTTTATTTTTGCACTCTTCAGTCATTCATTTTTTAAGCTCAAGGAATTTTACCCTCTCATAGCACTAGTTAAATGCATGATGTGTACATGCAAATATATAACCTTAATATGTTGCATTTGTCACTAGTCCAATAAAATTTGGCAACAAAAAGAATGTCAAACGTTTGGAACTTGGGATCTCATTTATCCTGGTATTATGCTTGCAATTATAGTGCACAAATATCTAACCTAGTTTCTTATGCTATTCTTCAGGCATGCGAAGTAGGTACAGTAGGTGTGATAAACTGACTTCCATGTACATAGTTGATTACGGATCTTACTTTTAGTTGCATAATAAATTTGATAGGACAAGCAAAAACAATAACAACCAACCTACAGAGCGTGGTTGAGTAAGATTATTGCAATTGTACTTCTTGCTTCACCATTTTGGTTTCCACCTGGGGTCTAAACTTTATGTTTGAATCAGGTTTAAATTATCAAGTGATTCATCATAAGGTTTCCCACTAAATGTTTTGCAATCACGGATATGGCTTGAAGAAATATCAAGATTTTCTCTACTGCATGTTGATGCAAGAGCATGTCCGTAATTTTGAATAGAGATCATAACATTTATTCACATTTTATGTGTCAGAAGTGCATGACTGGATTTTGTTTATTGAAGCTCTTTCTTTTGTAGAAGCGCCGACAAAAGTAGTTCCTGTTTGTTAGCTGGATTTCTAGATGAAAACCACTTGTTAAGTAGGCCTGGGACATGTTTTCTATAATAACCTTGTATACCATTTTTGGCACTTGTTTTTTTATACTATCATTTGTTGATTCTTCTGTCTCAGCAAATGGAATTGTGAAGGAAATTGAGCTTAACTGTTTATGACTTGCATGTTACTTGAGTAAAATTTCAATTTCCACAAAGAGTACTGATTGCCATTTTTGGACATCCATGCTTGTTTACAAAATTGTCATTGTGGATTTTCTCATTCGAGAAGGTTAATCATTTTCAAGAAAGAGTATATTAATGTGCTTTACAAAAATCTCTTAGAAATCAAATGGGAACTGCTGATTCTTAATTCAGAAAGTTTACAAGATAAACGATGTTTTGAAGAATATATGTTTCACAAGGAAATTAATACAGAAAGTATGGTAACTGTAAGAAAATCTTTTAGGTGCTTCTTTATTTTAGTTTACTGGATTTTTTTTGTTTTTCCTGATGTACTGCGATGCACCGATGATTGCAGTATAATAACTTGCAGTTTCTGGCTGAAGCTAGCTATTCATATTTGTTTATTTCTTGTATCATGTAATTGTGCCTTTAAGCCTTGCCCTTTGTTTGTAAAGGTCTATCAACCTTCTGAAGAAGAAATAAGACGAATGATGGATCCTTATGAGAATGTAGTATGTATAGAGTGTCATCAAGGTGGAGATGATAGTCTCATGTTACTCTGTGATATCTGCGATTCACCTGCACACACATATTGTGTTGGTCTTGGAAGGGAAGTACCAGAAGGCAATTGGTACTGTGAATGCTGTAGGTCTGCTGGCGATGGTTCATCATATTTGCAAAATGAGCGTATTGTGACTGATCAAGCAGCAAACAGTAGTGATTTTTTGGTCACTCCTGTTAGAATGGAAGATGTTGCAGTTCGTGATAATACAAATTTGCAGAGATCAAGTCAACCTTCCTTGCAAGAAATTGATCTGAATGTCTCTCCTAGGTCGGTGGAAGATTATGGATCTACATCTCAGTTTTTTGGAGCTGGGGCAACGACTCTTTCTGGAAGACGTGCAATACATCAACGTATACGCATTTTGTTGTCCAACAGTAGACCAAGGCAGATCTCTGCAGAAACTAATGTGCTTCGTGATAACATGGCAAGTGGTGTTATGACATCAGAAGTAAGAGAAAGTGGGGAAAGCCTACATAGTTCTCAGGGGTTCAGTTCTTGGAACAGGGGGTCAGCTGCTGAACAGTGCCATCACAACAATAGGCCTTCCGTTCAGTCTAATGCTAATTTGGTTCAATGTGCAACTGAAAGCAGTAGTTTCCAACATGTGAATGGTGCCAAGGAACAAGTCCACTCCATGGTAAAAAGCCATTTAAAAGAACTATCCAGCGGTTCTCCACTTGGTATGTCAAACATATATAATTCTTATCAACCTATATTGTTTAAAAGCAAAAAGAAAAATGCAGAATGAAATTAGAAGAGAATTTAGGTGTATCCTTCTTATTTAGATGCAGAATTCTTTTTATAGAAAAAACATAAGAAGCCAAGGCCCTGTTTGATGCAAATGATGGCATGAGTTATTTTACTATTAAGTTCCTTGACAATCACGCTTTTCCTCATATATAGTATATCTTGTTAGGTCAACAACAAGATCAAGTGAATTGCCTGTTCAGTTGAAAGGGCAGTATAAGTAAATTCTTTAAGGAAATATATATATATATATATATATATATATATATATATATATATATATATCACATCAAAGTTAGTTATTCTTCTTTATCCCTGTAAATTGAAGTTCAGCATATATATTCAACAGAATTTAAAAGATCATATATATGCCATTTTAGTTCATTTTCATTTGTTGACTGTTAGCATAATGAATTTGAAACCTGTCAGCTCTTTAGTCAGCTGTTTCTTCCAATATTTTTAAAATATTTTATTTCTCCTCTATGGTCGAGTTGAGATATGAAAGGGGAAAAAAAGGAACAGAATTTATTTGCCACCTTTTATTCCTTTTGAAGTGATTAATCCAAACATGGTGCAAGTCTTATTTGCTTTTATCTTTGGAAATGACATTACATATATTAAGTTAAGCTGCATGTTTCCTGAAGCTAATTTGCTTAGGAAAAGTAAGATTGATTATTGCAGTTTTTCTTGCATATATTCATATAAGAGATTTTTAGTACATCTTTTGACCTTACAGTGTCTTCCTTGCTTATATTATTCCCCTATTTTTCTTGTGTTTAATTGTTTCAAGCCTCTTTCTGTTTTGTATCGTAGAGTTGATATGAATGATAGGTTGAGCTAAGTCTAGTAGATAATATATTCTTTTCATCATTTGTTTAACTTGCACCTCTAATTTGATCATAACTAGTAGATATTATAGTTCTTTGTAGGAACTAATTTTTAAATGTTTCATTCACAAGATCGTATCACTTTCAAGGAGTTTGCTAGGCGTTCTACCCACACTGTTTTAGCTGCATGTGGAATTAAACATCATAGGAGAATGGTTTCTGTCCCTGTCCATCCTCCTGGCTGTTGTTCACATGTTTCAGATCAAGAACAAGTAGTTGTGACTCAAGGTTGCTGCTTGTCTTGCTTTAGCTCTTATGTCAAGGATGTGGTTCAGAAGATTTTGCATGCTACTTGAATCTAGGCTGGCAAATGATCCTTGGGTAATACTGCATCGACTGTCTTGATCATGTCCTGCAGCTACGTTCATATTGGCAACGCCTATTCTTGCCTGAAGAAATCAGGATGGCTTCACAAGGTCATTATTTTTTTGCAGTACTCTGATAGGACTGCAAATCTGTACTCCAAAAAATTAGTATCTCTTGAAGATTGAGATTGAATCTTATTGGTAAGTAGAGAAGAACTTGTGGTTTCTCCTGGTTAGTTCAATTGAATTATTTTTTTAGCTGATGGAACGCTCGCCCTCTGCATTTGTCCTCGGCGCAGATCAGAAGTCTTTTTATGGTCCCGCTGACTTGAAAAACTATGAACATTTCACTCTTTTTTTACATGTCAAGCATCATCATAGCCCAAACGATTCTGTAAAGCAGAACGCAAAACACGTGTACTCATATTTCTTCAATTTTGATTCCAGTGTATTTAGTTTCAACTGATTAAAGAGTTCAATGAAAATGTAGAGGACTTGAAATTTTATCATGTGGTTGTTTCTTTTATAGGCCATCTTTGGTTGTTTGGGAGTTTGGGGGAAGTGTTTTTGCCTTGCGGATTGGTGTGTTGTTCTTCGATGTTTCTTCAATCAATCCCCCCAGTCCCCTCCCCTCTTAATAACAACCTCTACCTGCATATTTATGCCTGTTTTTTGCTGTGTGTGTGTGGTGGATGTACAATTGGGCAATTTTTGTTTGTAGAATGGCTACTTGGATTCTTTCCTTCCAAATTTGTCGTGGATCATTGCACAGTACATTGATTGCTTCTCTCCTCTTTTCACACTCATGTGGCTATGCTGATGTGTTTTTGGGAATCTTACCAAGTTTTGCGTGCACCAGCACATAACTTGGCATGCATGTGAGGTAATCTCCTCGTCTTTTCTGATACGGTAATCTTATTATGTCTGCTTTTTCCTAAAGAAGTCTCTACTATTAGACTTTTACCTAATGTTGACCTCCTAATTGGATTTTTTTTCTAGAAGCGATTCTTTTTCGTCAGGCTGATGAAAATATCTTCCATCAATGGCGCTGTCGTCACCTTCGCCCACCGCGGTCGCCATCGTTGCCACCCCTTCTCACCGACAGCAGGGAGCTCTTCCTCCTCGCCATCGTTGTCCTCCAGGTTGCTCGTGGCACCGTCGGGCCTCGCTCATGGGGCCACGCCATTTCAACCCCAATCGTAGCCTCGGCCCTTGCCTTTCGTCGCTCCCCCTTCCTTATCCCTTATCGGTGTCGCTCTCCACCGCTCCCTCTTTCTCGCGATCCAAGAGCTCCATCCGCAAGGATTGCACCGCTAGCACCATCACCATGAGGAGGAAGAGCTCCCTACCGCTAGCAAGAAGGAGCAGGGCGGGGTGACGACAGTGCTGGAAGGCGAAAGGGGGGGCCAACTGGTGGAGGACGGGGCGGTGGCCGTGACGTTGGAACGCGGAGGGTGGAGCCGAAGGTCGTAGAGGTGGAGGTGGCGGTGTCGAGGAGGGGCGGGGCGAAGTCGGAGGGGGCGACGCCACTCGCAGTGGTAACAAGGGTGGAGGCGACAGGCGACGCCGCTTGTGATCGGCGAAGGCGATAGCGATAACGACCATGGTTGCCGACTGATGGTGTCCTTTCATTTCCTTTCTCCTATTATTATATTTATTTTGTTCTTGTCATATGTGAATAATATAAGAATATATAAATATAAATATAATAGGTCTTACTTCGCTTTTTAAACTTATAGATTTAATAATATTATTAATGAAAAAATAAAGATAATAACAAAAGATTTTGGCGTTTATATAAATAATCCTTTAACTAATTTCATACGTCTTGAGTTATTATGCAGTGATTTCTACCCTCTTTCTTTTTTCTTTTTCTTTTTTCCTGAAATGAAGTGGCAGAGTAGATTTATTTCATGATTTTGAATCGAGGAATACAAACCTCTTGCAAAATCGATGCACAATTTGGATTCAACTCTATTAGCAAAATGGATGAGTTATAGATTTCATTGAGAGCATAAACTTCCTTATGAAATTTAAAATTAAACAAATAAACTATGAAATTAAAATTACAGCCTTTTTTCTTTTAAGTGAGTCAATGATATTTTGGAGAGACTTTGTGATACCAACATTTGTGACTTTGTGATCCCACTTGATGAAGTTGCTTGGGAACTTTGTGATACCAACAAAACTCTATATAAGTCTAATCCATCACTTCGACGAAGCATAATGAATTTGCCTTTCACATGAATTGCTGTGGTACAAGTACTTAAGAACATCAAGAACTTACCATTTAAGATTTTGTGCAATGCATCCAACAAGTATAGGATTCGGCAATCGCATACAATTGGCCTTCCAATATTAACAATTTTGTGGCAACAAAACTCTATAAAAGTTGGGTCCTCAATCATCACATGCGCATGCTAAATAAATAGATTTTGAGTTGTCTTGATATTTTCGGTCACTCGTTAGCTAATTAAATCCAGTAGATGTAAACATACTGTTCTGTACATAACTCGATCTCGAAGTGTTAGGATTCCATAGGGATGCTGGAGACATTGTTCGAATAAAACACAGGTTATGAACTGTCACGATCTTGGATTAACACAATAAATTCATCATCATCATCATTATTTTTAACGAACAAGCATACCATGACTGAAGAGTCAGCACGACTAGGTTCACGGATCGATGTCGGGAGCCTTCTAGTGGCTGAGCTGGACGCCGAGGTCAACCGGGCCCTTGAGATGTTGATCCGCGTTCCTTGATGTGCTGATCCAGGCGCTGTGTATGTCGAGTTGCGTCTCTCCGTCTCCGGAGTGGTTGGCAGCTCGTCTTTGTGAGTTGACCGCGCCCTCGGGAAGGTATGTTGGTCAACGTTGGTCGAGATTCCGACCGATTGGATGTTGTCCTTTATGCACTGGATGGCAAGTCCCGGGTTGAGACGCTCACTGCTCGCGGGTGGTCGTCCGCTTGCAAAAATGGCCCCCGCCGGGTGATCCCGGCTGTGGCACCTCAAACAAGCAAGTCAGTGTGGGGTGAATTATTTTTTTTCGTCTCTCCCTTTGCCGGAGGTCGATCAGGGATTTTATACTATTGCACGAGGGTCGATAGCGCGTGGCCGCTGACCCCGGAAGGGCGGGACGGGACTTCTGACCAATCGTCATGTCCGGGACGTGAGGAGCAGCATCAGATGGCACCGTCTGAGCTCTCGGGACGAGACAGGCGGAGCAACTTCTCGGTACGGTTCTGACTTGACGTGTGACATCAGTGATGACGTTTCTGGGCTTCCAAAACATGCCGTATCAATCATCATCATCCATTTCATTTCATTGTTTTCTTCTGTGTGTAACGAGGCTTGGAAGGCACTCCATGTATGTGGAACAAAGACGACTGAGTTGGCTGCGTGCTGTACACTCACTGCACCGTCAGTTCTTGCTGGAAGGGGATAAATAATGAATAATTATAAATAAAGGATTAATTACAAACAAAATTGTCATTTTTTTCTTTGAAAAGTATATATATATATATATATATATATATATATATATATATATATATATATATATATATATATATATATAATGAAGTAACTAACATTATGGAGAATCCAATATTAGGGAGTTTACGAACAAAAAGAAAGTACAATAAATTAAAATAAAAGGCAAGCCAACTCCTTCCTTCACCGTTCGAAAAATGCAGTTATAATTAGTCGTCCTCACCCTAAATTTGAAGTCTCTCATCGCCCAAAACTATTTGCAATGTTAAGCCAAATCTCCGCCGATCTCTTTCTCTCTCTCTAAAGCCTTTCTTCCCTATTTGCCTTCTCTCCCACTGGAGATGGACGACTTCGAACGGAGGAACCGGGACGAGCACCGGTACTCGGCCGCCGACCACGATCGTGGCCATCGACCGTACGACGGCGGCTACCGCAACGAGTTCCGAGCCTACGGCGCAGGCGCCGGCGACCGTAGGCTGGAGATCGTGAAGGGGAACGTCTTCAGCGCCAACCAGACCTCCTACTACGCCGCCGACCGGGACCGGCATCCCTCGCCGCCGCCGCGGCGTCGGTCTCGGGATCCGCCGTTCCCGCCGCCCCAACGCAGCGGCTTGTCGTCTGCGGGGTCTAGCGCCTGGTGCTTCACCGACCCGGAGGCGAAGCGGCGGCGGCGGGTAGCCAGCTACAAGGCGTACGCGGTGGAGGGCAAGGTGAAGGCGTCGTTCCGGAAGGGGTTCCGGTGGATCAAGGTCAAGTGCTCCGAGCTCGTCCACGGTTGGTGAGCGAGGCGGAAGGGAAGCGGATGGCGCCGCTTTGTGGTGACTTTTATGGAGGTATTATTGGTTTCTTTCGATGCAAACAATATGTTTGTGTTTATTACATATGATTCTCTTTGTTTTCTCCTTGGAAACTCTTTATCTAATGTGAGACTGTAGGAGTGAACTTTTAGATTAAATGTCTTTATATTGAGTAATTGAAGATCAATGTAAAGGAGCTTTTTATATTCTTAAAAGATGCTGCTTAAAATTTCAGTTTTGTTGGGGTAATTGAAGATCATTGCGAATCGATAATTGCATCTCATATGATTGCCATTTGCTTCTTAGTTTCTGATCTTGAATGGAGAGAGATATGATCATGTACAAATGTTGTTAAACAACCACTCTTGTTGCATTTGTTGCCTCCTCATCTTTGAACTTTAGGGAGATGATGACCAAGTTATGGTGGATTAAGTAGGGTTCTCCCAGCATTGTGCTTAGTTAGTTGAATCTGTAGGCAAAAACTGGCACAATGGATGTTATTAGATTGGTTCATAAATTTGGATTTATAAGCTACAAGAGTATTATAACTTTAAGCTAATTAAGAACAAATTGCCATATTTCCTTGGAGAATATTATGCATTCTATGTTGCTTCTTGAAGGATGTATATATATTGACATGTACAAGTAAGAAACATATTTTTTTGATGAATATACATTGAGTAACTTTCGGATTTCCTTGCTGAGAGTGAGAATTGCATTATATAAGCTGAAACACTTAGAGATGTCTTAGGCAAGTGATCCAAATCTGATATTGACCATTTTGAGACAATTCACTAATTCTGAGCAAACCTGTTTCTTCCTTGTAAGTAGTTCTCCTTCTCTTTTATTTCTCTTGTAGATATTTAGGCTTTGATTAGCAAATGCTCTCTGTAACCTTCATCATGTGTTGAGTTAGGTTGCTTTTGAACTGATCAAAATGGCAAATCAATCTTCCAATCTACTTTGTGCCATTTATGACATTGTATGTAAGCATTGTAGTAAACCTTTATATATATCATCGGGCAAAAAAGATTTAGTAGATAAATCTTAAGATTTTTAGAAGAAAATAAATTTTAAGAGAGTAGGATTGGTGTTTCCAGGAAACTATCTTGAGATAGTGGTTATCCCACACACATTGCAGATGACTATAGAAATTCTACCCAGCATAGTTACCTATTGTGTCACTGACCTAAACCAACTCCTAGATTGTATGAGAAAAGCAAAAAAGGACGACTAAAGATTGTAAGGAGAAGATTTCTTTTTTAACATCTGATAATTGATCGTGAATTGAATGTCTATTTATATAATAATTGATAATTTATTCTTAACATAAATTAATTATTATAAATAATATATTAATTTTCTTGTTTGTGTACTATGGTTAAGAAAATGGTTAAAATTGATTTCGTTAATCACATGCACGAGTTAGAATTTTACTAATCGATTAAATTATAAATTGATTTATTTCCTAATAAGTAACGTGATTTTTAGGAAGTAAATAGTTTATATTCTATTTTTGTGTAAATCATAAGAAATAAATATTATATTTTTATCTTTATATGCGAAGGAAAAATAAAAATTAAATTATTATTTACCTTTCGAGAAGATATCATATTCTCTTATATAAAGGTAAATTACTACTTACCTTTCGGGGAGATATCATATTCTATTATATAAAGGGGCTCCTCATTTCTTATTCTCCACCGAGCCTTACATTGAGAGGATTGAGTAGAGGATTTTCTGAGAAGATGATCCTAAAGAGACGATAGTTCAAAAGGAGGTAGGATCGTCTATTCTTTTTTAATCAACTATTATATTTTTATGATGTATAATAATATTTTAATTTTAAAATTTTATGATGATAATACTAGAATGATCATTTGACTTATAATGAATTTCAAGATTGATTTACTTATTTAAATTTTTATTTTTAGATTAATATAATAATTTTAATTTATTTAATCAGAGGTATATGTGTTTTAAGAATTATGAATTTCTATGATTTAATTAGTCTTAAATTTAAGATTACGAATTTAAAATTTTTAATATATGGATTTGAGTTATTATTTAATAATTTAAAAATATTAAAATATAATATGATAAGAGGAGTCTAATTGGTTTTTGACTTGACTAAGGTTGATTTGCTAGGCTAGGTCGACTCAACCCATATGGTTAGGTACAACTCAACCTATGTGATCAAGTACGATCTAACTCATGTGGTAAGATACGACCAAACCCATGTGGCCAAGCATGACCTAACCCATGTAGTCACATATAATTCAGCCCATGTGACTAGGTACAACCCAACTCATGTAGCCAGGCATGATTCAGCCGTTGTGGCTAGGTACAATTCAACTTATGTGATCTAGCATATCTTAGCCCATGTTGCCATATATGAGCCAGCCCATGTGGTCAAGTAGGAGCTAACCCATATGACAAGGTACGACTCAGTCCATATAGTCAAACATGACTCCAACTCATGTGTCAAGGCATGACCCAACTCACGAGCCAAGCATGACCTAGTTTAGTGGTAAGACTCAACTTAACTTGTGAGTAAGGTTTAACTTGGTCCACGAAGTTAGGTTCACCGAACTATGCAATTGATACTAGACACATCATCACTCCTCTATCTAGCCCATTGTATCTCAGCCCAACCTATTACTTGGGATAATCATGTGCAGTACAATTATCCGTCCAAGACTCAGGTGTGTTAGTTTACTTTAGACTAACATTACACTGTATAGTCCAATTTCATCTTCCTTTATTGGTTTGTGTTTGTTAATTGTCTAAATCAGATAAGTTTGATTGCTTAAAGTCGCTTTAGGATGATTTCAAACCTACTTGACTTAATTGAAATCAATTAAATCTAAATTAGACATGATTCCATATAAGTTCTATAAGGATTTAAGGTTAGCTTCATTAGATCCTAATCAAATTGAGTTTGGTTCAAGTTAATTAGGTTATTCTAATTAGGGTTTTGGTTGATCGATGACTATTAAGAGATTGACGTCTCACGTCTTTATGATTTCATGAACTTAAAGTTCTGTGTTATTTGAAAATAATTATTGGTTTTATACTTTTTTTTAGTTTATGATATTGATATGATTGTTGTCATGTAGTATTTGTGACTATGCTAGTGATCCATATTGGAAGTACAACCTATGAAAGAAACTACAAGCCTATCATAATGCGGAGCCACCAATGGACATAGTCTAACAAATCATATATCAAACATGGTTCCTCTAATATTTTATCATGTTATTTCTTGGATGCATGTATGAATGAATGGATGAATGTAACTGAATGATCATGGATATTTATGTATCCGTATAAAGGGTAGGTAGGGTGATTCCATTCAGGGATTAGTGGGCTGTTAGACGTGATGATTAGTGGTTTTCTTCATTTGCTGTTAGGAGAAATGTATCATCATTTGGGCGGGTGAGGGATATCACTCTATCTGCTATTGGGAGTGCGATATGGGTGCATTATCGGGGGTGATGTATGTCTTTATTATCTGACTATTAAATTTGTGTTGCATGTGATTGATATATGATTTTATTTATTACATAAGAATTATCATTTTTTTATAATGAATCAATATGTTATGACATTTGCATATGTTTCATAAATATTGAAGATTATTTTTTTTATAATTTTTCAGAGGTTCTTACCTGGTTACTGATTTTTTTTATCTTATATTTATTTTCAGAATAATCAACTACTTTGCAATAGATCCGAGACTTTGGGTGAAAGAGATTTTTTTTTTGTTACTTGTGGTCTTATCAAGAAGATGTGATTATTTGACTAGTTAATAAAATATTTACTAATGTAAAGATAAGGATTTGAATTTAAGGATTAAAAAAGTGTCTTATGTAAATTATAAATAATAAAATAATATTTTTTTAAAAATATGGATTATTATAATGTATCTTAGATTTAAATGGATTGAGTCTTGTGAAGATAATTTTTAAGAACTAAAAAAAGATTCATTTCAGATCTAATTTTTTAAGTATAATGTGGTGTATAGTGATGAATTCAAAAATGATTTAAGATGTGTTTTGATGTAGAATAATAAAATCATAACTTATGTCTTAGAACAATTAAAATATTACGAGAAGAACTATTCAATCCATGATTTAAAATTAATATAAGTAGTGTTTACTTTAAAATTTTGATGATATTATTTTTGTGGAAAGAAATATAAAATATATATTAATAAATTTTTTTTGAATCAGAATAACTGAATATGAGACAGAGCAAATGATTGAAATAATTTGAGACATATGAAGAAAATGATACTTTCTTACTCCACTGTGGAGTCCTTTCACAAGCGTCCTCAAGAATTTCTTTATAAATATCAATAAGAAATAAGTTTACAAAAACAATAGAAAGAATTATTATTAGATATAATAATTTATATTTACACATAAATATGCAGCAGTTATTGGCTTCGGTCTAAATGCACAAAATGAATTCCATGTCAATGCTTGCCTGTAGCCATGCATGATGAAGAGAGTTGAGGATTGCAATTGAAATCCTTAGAATTAATGCAAATCTTTCTTAGAAAATTTCATCAAATAAATACAGAGTGGTGTTTGATATGGTCCAAAGAGAGTTCTGAAGCTGCACGATAGCAGACGTGATAAGAGACCAACCGATTACAAGCACGATAGTTATATATTTACCTTATTACCCCATCCCAATCTACTATGGTTTCAATATGTATCGGAAATATAAATCCATTATATTTATATGATAGATATACGGGGATCCGACACTAAACGATGTGGTCCGCTACCAGCCATCCGATCCAGATCCAACGCTCCACACGCACTAAGCGGAAGTTGAATCCCTAGCCATTACCGACCACAGCGATTTGAAATTTCAAACGCCAGCGAGCGAGAGAGAGAAAGGAGAGGTTTTGGGCGGCAAGGAGCACCAGAATGGCTTCCTTCGGCTTCTCGTGGGCCGATGAAGTGGAGCGAGAGGAGCAGGAAGAACTGGAGAAGGCGAAGGGGAAGGACGCGGGAGAGGAAGACGAGAAGCAGCAGCCTAAGAGAAAGGCTGACCCTTTCGGGTCCGCGAGGCCCAGGGAGGTGGTCCTAGAGGAGAAAGGAGTGGACTGGCGCAAGCTAGATCAGGAATTGGACGCCCATTCCAATCTCAGGTGATCCCTTCTCTGTTTGATCTCCGATCTGGTGTTGGGTGCTTCTTTAAGGTTTTATCAGATTCTTCATTTTAGGATTGGATTTTGTGGATGGATCTCCTCATTTGGAGATTGATCTCTTTAATTTGGCACGACAAGATCTTGACGACATGGGATAGAGATTTGAGAAATAGGAATAAACTTTGTTAGCATCTCAGTATAGACCATCTATTATATGCAAATGACAGAAAAATGTCACCTCAAACAAGGTGTTCGACTCAATCATCCTTCTGCCTTATGAATGGTGATCTAAATACCAAAACTTCACTTGGTTTGTAGGTAGTGCTTCTTTGAAGTTTTGGTTATGAGCAGATATTGTTGTATTGTAAAGGGAGTGCTGGTTAGTTGGACAAAATGCCATCACTTTCCAGCATCTCACTGCTCGATTTTCTATATTTTTGTAGCTGTGTGATTTCCTAGAGCAATTGGGCCTGCAGGTGTCAACCATTTACCATGTACTTCCTAGTAGCTCCTGATGTCTGATGATCACCTCGAAATAGGCCGATCGGTCCAATGTGGCTCTGACTCGGCTCCCTCTCGGGGTCGATGATACCATTGTAGATCCTCCATGACTCCCGAAGTGGCCCGACTCCTGATCCGTCAAGTCCTACAAAATGACCTATGTCAAGAGGTAATCACTTCCCATCTGTATCCTTCCCTGTAAAGGTCATCAGGGAAGTCAAATCCTTGAACTAAATCTAGTAGACCATAAAATTTGAAGCATTCAATAAAAAGTTAGGTGTCTAATATGCAATCTCAACCTTTTTCCAAGCACATACATTCCAATATCAATGTAAGCAACTTTCTCTCAAGATATAGAATTTTTCATGTGCATCAGATGTAAGAAACAGTTTCATCATGATAGAATCATAGGAAGCATGTTGACATGAAACCAAATTGCAGTCGAGAGTGAGCCTAGTAATTACTCCACATTTCCTGAATACTGTCATTTTAATTTTTCAGCATAAAATTTACTTTACCTTTGACTGTGAAACTTAAATACCCAATCATAGGTAAGATCAGTCATTACTCCATCATAAAGCCTATATTATGTGTTTTTGCAGTTTCTGGCTTTTCCATAATTTTCTTCTAATTATCAGATAACTAGTTGTCTGAACACTCTTTTAATGGAAGTTTGCTATTTCCAAATCTCTTATTAATTACTTGACTTATAGCCACTTGTGCAGAGTGTTGATCTTTTTGTTATGTTTTGTAACCATAGTTCCATGATAATATTTGTGTTTGTGGATGATTTTAGTCTTACAGTTCATGCTGAATTCTATTTATTTTACAATATTACTTATAAATCAAGACAGACCACCCAGATGTTGGCATATACTATGATCCATAGTAAGACTCTGGAACCTCAAATTATTGTTGTGATTACCATCTAATACCATAACAAAATATTCTACTTCAAATTTCTGTACCTAAGTTGATTGTTTGATTAAAAAAAACCTCAGTTCTTGTTTTTGTAACCTTAGATCCTGGTGATGCTTTTGGTTCTCAATGTTCTTGGAGTGCCAAATCTCTAAGCCTGAATTTAGGGAAAACTACTGACCATTATGAAAGAGGACAGCTTTGATAAAACTATTTTTGAAGGGGATAACATATTGTAAAACAATAACAAGTTATTGCCTAGAACTGGTACCAACTATATTTGTGGAGATGGCATAATCTTCTTTACTCATTGTCCTTTTCATTTATGCTTGGGTCATGATATAGGTACAAAGTCATGAAAACCATATTTTGTACTATTTTTGTACCAAATTTCTTGACTGATTATGCTTGTTTTTCCCTTGAATGATTGCTCTTCATCCTATATGCTAATTGTAATCCAAGACTACCTATTAATAGCTGAATCTTCACATTACAGGCAAAAAAAGTCACTTTATAGTTTACCAAGAAAATGATGAGTCTATTTGATGCAGTTATGTTTCTATTCTATGTTTTGCATTCCTTTTTGTACTATTTCCTACTTGCTAATCATTGGCGTGTACAGGAACGACAAGAAGCTAACAGGAAACGTTTCTCTGGCATCATCTTCCATTAGCAAAAAAGAACATCCTCTTGTTGGACTTGGTAATCACACAGATCAAATGAAGCCAGGACATGATCAAAGGAGCATTCGGTCGCAGAAGCACCAAAATGCTGTGCTTGTTCCCCCATTAAGGTTCCTTCCAAAAAATATAGCCCCTTTGCTGGGACACACTCATAGGGGACAATCTTACCCACAAAATGCTGCTTTGGACAGTGGTCTTCTGAGTCGACATCCATGCAACTCAAACTCAAACACTGTGCACCATTCTGCAGTCGATCCTTCTCTTGGTTTGTTAAGAGTACCACAATACAGTTTGAGCATGGTGGGGAGAAGCCAGTTGAGGATGCAACCAAACACTGGAACCTTAAAACACAGCCAACAAATGGGATCTAACTGCAAAATGGGTGTTACTAGAAACAAAGAGATGAATTTGAGGAACAACCACGAGGATGATGGAATTAGAAGATGTGACCATGGAAAAGAGACTCATTTCCTTGTTGCCGGAGAAGAGCTACAAGGTGACGGTAGGAGAATTCTGACTGATCTGAACATGGGAAGAACCAATATGAAGAAGACTCACAGAGTTGGTGAATCACAAGCTGCAAAGAGGAAGTCTTGCATTCAAGAGTTGACAGATAAAGCTATGGAACCGCGAATGTGGATTATGAAGACAAACCAGAACAATGATTGCCTGAGATCAGATTCTCCAGGAACTAAAAACAAAGTGGATGATGAAGGTGTAGAATTGGTTGGTCCTTCAACAAGTAAAAATGCATCTTCTGGCAAGAACAATCACAACAGAAAGAGAGGACTGCACTCAGCACCTCAGTCTGGTCGTCATAGAAGGAAGCAAAGGAATCAAGCTGGATTGTGCAAGTAACAAAAGAAAATTAGTTGTATCATTAGCACCAGTTAAGATTAAGAGACCCAATTGAACTTGTTTCTTTGACCTGAAATTTTGCTGACATGATATACAATTTATGAACTCAAAAACCTATGGACAATTCTTGCCCATAGGTTTTCCATACATTACATCGACATGTAGCATCTTATACTGCTATAGCCATTAATCTGGCAAATGTTTCATTCTCTGTTTTAGGTTTACTTACCCTTCGTAGTAGGAAAGCAAACTACATTAAAAGAACAACTCCAGACAATAAAAATATCTCATCCATTACTTCGAATCCATGGTTGTTTATATATACATATACATATACATATATATTTGCATTTGCATTTGCATGTTTCTATTATGTGCACGAAGGATGAGAAGCATACACGTGTAAGTATTTTATATACTGAGACCGCACGCATAGTTCAGATTCTGAACGTAAATAGGAAACTAGAGAAAGTTGATACTGACAGCAAGCAGACGTGCATGCCACCCTCTTCTTCTCCATCTCTCAAGATCCGAGGAGACTCTGCACGTGAGACGTGGGGCCTTGCGGACCTACGAGGTGGACCCACCCATATTTCATGAATCATGCACCTCACGTCGAGCAAAGGTTGACTTTTTCTTGCAGGTTTTTATAGTACCCAAGTTTGACTTTTTTTTCTTTTTATATAGGGTTAGAGATTACAACCCGAAAGGTCTTCGGGTGAGGCCTCCTCCTAACGTCACACTTCGAACTCTCGAAAGCAGTCATCATAATCGTATTAATTTCTCTATATTCAAGTTTAGTATTATTATGTGTCCCTTTAAAATCTAAAAGCTTAAACGTACATATAATAATCTGTCAAAATCTTTATCAGAATATAATATTTTTTTTATTACCTATTAAATATTTAACTGATACTTTTGTGGCATTTTAGTCAAACTACTAATGGGTGGCAATCTCGATATTACAGTTAAAATCAGGGCTACCACTATTCGTAAACAGTAACAACCTTCTGCGTGTCTCCTATTTATCTGACAGTATCCCGCGCGCGCTGCCATCGCCGCCTCCCTTTCTACCTTCGTCTCTCTCTCTCTCTCCCTCTCTGCCTTCTTTATCTCTCTGTCTTCATTGGTTCTCTCTACGAGCGACGTCGGAAGAAGGAAGAGAAGAGTAAATGGAGCTCGAAAACCCTGGCCATGGCGAAACGCTAAAGAGCCGCCCGCAATACCCTCCCTTCCCCGTCGGCACCATCGATGATGGCTCCTCATTCACCTCCACCCCCTTCGTCAGCGCCCCCTCCAGCCCTGGCCGTGATGGTGGTGCCGCCACGGCCGCAGCCGGAAGCTACTTCTTCAGCTGTCCCGCCAGCCCCGTCCACTACGTCCTCTCCTCCCCTCCTTACTCCTTTTCCCCAGCCGCTGCCTCCGTGGCGATCGACGAAGCGTCCGGCTCTGGTTCGTTTGAGTTCGACGGCGCGGCTCGCGGGGGAACGATGATCTCCGCGGACGAGCTCTTTCTCAACGGCCAGATCCGCCCGATGAAGCCCTCCTCCTACCACCTGCGACCGCAGTCCCTCGCGCCGCTGATGGATCTCGACGACGACGACTGTGACGATGTAGAGGAAGCGAAGGAAATGGCGGCGCTCGGAGCCCCGGAGGAGGGCGGAAGGGGGCGGCGCCTCAGGATCCGGGGCAGATTCATCCATCGGAGGACCAGATCCATGTCACCCCTTCGAAGCCCTCGATTCCGATGTCAAAGGAACGAGGAGGAGGAGCAGGAAGAAGCGAAGGAGCTCGAGTTCAACCCGGATCCCAAGGAGGCTGCGATGGCGCCGGACTCGGCCTCCTCCTCAGGCAACAGGAACTCCAAACCATGGATCTTCCTCAAAGATCTCCTCTACCGAAGCAAAAGCGAAGGCAGCGGGCGAGGGAACGGCAGGGAGAAGGAAAAGTTCTGGCACTCCATCTCCTTCTCCCCCTCCTCCAAATCGAAGCCCCCATTGCCGCCTCCGGCCGCGTCATCGTCGGTTCTGCCCCCGGCACCGGAGCAGAACAAAACAAAGCCGTCGAAACGGCCGGCAAACGGGTCGGGAAGGCGGCGCCCCACGGCGCACGAGCGCCACTACACGGCGAACCGCGCGCAAGCGGAGGAGATGAGGCGGCGGACCTTCCTGCCGTACCGTCAGGGTCTCCTGGGCTGCTTGGGCTTCTCCTCCCGTAGCTACGGCGTCTTCAATTGTCTCGCCAAAGCCCTCAATCCCGTCACCTCCAGGTAAACCATGATCCCATCACCCAAACCAATTTAAGTAAGAACGATCTCATACGCTCCCCTTTACGTTCTGTATACTCTTTTTTTCTTGTTTTCCTTCACCAAAATAAATTCCTATCTTTATGTTCTGTTCCTCATAACTCTGCCTCGCATAGATATAATAGTTCGTTCTATGGGTAGACGATATAGTAGTGATGTGATGCATGCCATGTTTGCTTAGTATAGGCATAGTTGCGTTTACTCTATGCTGAGGTGCAATAATGACGCCTGTACTATTGTTGCATACATTACAAGTAAGGCTGTGAGAGCGGCCTCCCAGGCACGTGACGTGCCGTGACCCCACCATTCACTTGAACCTGGCATTTGGAGACGAGGGACGGGAATCAGGCATTGTGGGCCGTACAACTGGGCATGTTGTCATCATCTCTCATTCACCGTCTCGTCTCGGTATAACTGTGGGACCTTCCACACCTGTGTACTGTGGGCATTCAGTGCTGGCTGCTTCGTAGGTTCCACCATTCTTCTGTATGCCATTGTCGTGAAGTGGGCACTTAACGAGGAGGCTTTGGATCCTCTCTCTTGTCCCCCATTCGACACGGATCAGTGACTCGGTTTCTACTGTCACTGTTCTTCCATGACACATGAGAAATGATAATGTGCGCATGGTAATTGGATGGAAAAACAAAAAGAAACTCAGGATCTGAAAGAATAAAGTAGAAGAAGTAAAACTTCGATGGAAGTTTGAGTTGGTTTATTAGAAGTTGATCAAGTTATATTTGAAATTGAAATAAATTTTAATCATCTTAAAATTATGTTCTAAAAAGTTTGAGTTAGGCTTAGTAGAAGTTGATATTAGTTACATTCGATCACTTCAAAAAAAAAAAATCATAAATTTTAATAATTAATTATCATTTTTAAAAAAAAAGTAAAAAAAATATTAATCATCTAAAAATTATGTTCTAACTAATTATTATGTGAAAGTTTGGATTGGTTTCGTAGAAGGGGGACCTAATTATACTCTAATATATGGAGCATTCTTCGGTAAAAGCGATAGTATTTCCAGATAAAATATCCCAGAAACATCATCTTATGATATTATAATGATAAATTAAATTATATATTTAGATAAATATTTTGTTTTAAGAGTTTTTATGCAATTAGATAGACATAGTACATATATGGTCTCAGACTAAACACATGCTAAATTAAATTATGTGCGTGTGAAAATAGAAGGTATGAGGTAAAGGACAAGATGAGGATGGACATCACTAGACCTTCTCTTCCTTTGTGATGTTACGTCTCTTTATGTCAGATCTGAGGTAGTTCATCCACCTTGGTCTGCAGCTCTTCCCACACCTCAGCAGCCCTTCCGATCCCTACAGAGACAAGAAAAAGAAAAAGAAAGAACAGCTTCGGCAGATCAGAGGTAAAGCTGAGAGTGTCACAGCAGTGGAGCTTGCTTTACCTGCATTCTTAGACAATGACCTCCGATTTCCAATACCATTAGCGGCGATGAACTTAACCAGGATCTCATCCTCTTCCGCCGGCCACTTTCCCTTCTCTAACTCCGCCATCTCCCTAACCATGTCTCCCTAACCAGTTGTGAAGAAGCAAAGAGTCTGACCTTTATATGTCGCTATTGCGAAGGTGGTCACAGGTCAATGAAAGAGAAGAGAGAGAGAGAGAGAGAGAGGAAGCGCGAGGTGGTGAGGAGGACTACGTGTTCATCATGGGTTTGGGGGTTGTCGTGGCTTTTCCTCTCTCATCCTCGATCGATGCTACATATTTGGTTTCCCGACCGAAGTAGATAGTCTGAACTTTCATCTCCTCTTTCTCCATCATTGAATTCCTCCATCCATGAATTATATATAAAATTACAGCTTCTTCTGCGTTCGCAATACTGTATATATAAGGAAAAAGAAAGCAGTCTTGTTATCTATTTTAGAGTCAGTCCTATTATAATATTATTATTGTATTTCCGTTAGTATTTTTTATTTAATCTTTTAGTAAACGTATGACCTCATTTCTTGAACATATATATGTTAAATATAATTCTCACATCGAATTCAATCAACTCTTCGAGTTAATTCAACTCTGATAACATTGAGATCAAACCAAGTTCTCATGATGCAGGTACAATTTAATTGATCCTTTATTTAAAATAAATATGATTAATTTAGAAATTAAGTTACCATATACATAATATTTAGAGGAGAAAAAGTAAATAAATGCAAGAAAATAGAGAAAATAATAAATCTTGACTGAAGATCTCAGAGAAACATGTGGAGTCCCTTTTATGGATTCATGACATGATTAAATATCGCTATCCTTTCCCAAGGACGAATTGATGATGGGAGAATGACCAGTGTTTCTTACCACCGATACAGAATGCGATGCTGAAATGGATGGTGATTCTGGTATTACCCTCACATCAATGGTCAGTAGCCACATCAACGCCAACGTGTTGCATCACATCAATATGATATCTCATATTTAGTTGAGATGTTGCTCGCTTTTGCATCGTTCGAGGCCTACCGGACGATGCCACATAGCACATAATCGTTTTGGAAAGCTCAGAACGATTTTGCGCAATGCGGATTCTTGCTAATCGTTTCGAAAAACTCGGGACGGTGCCCCATGGAGTCGACAGCCATTAACAACCTGTCTACGACCAACCTTCGTTCATCAATATAAAAGCCGACCTCTTGATCAACGTCGAAGTTGAACTTCGAACACGAAAACTCTCAGCACTCACCATTCAACGTCGATGTAGGAATTCAATGAGGAAGGCTTATAATGCTCCCCGTTTCTCCTTGGAATCTTTGTATGCTCCCCGTTTCTCCTTGGAATCTTTGTATGCACCCAACAGTGCTGAAATAGATAGACTAAGACACTTGGATTACATACACCGAACCCAACACACGATCAAATAGTCTTTGGAGCTAAAGTTCGCTTCAATTAGTTTGGCACCGAAGTGGGGTTTCTTTCTTACCCGTAAGAGAGTGGTGTTGTCAGATCAATCCTCATCTCCTTGAAGTTGTTCTGCAATCAAACATTGCTGCGCTCGTTAACAATCTCAAGCAATTCGATCTGCCAAGCAGCATGGAGGGTGTTCTCCAGCAATGATCTCAAAGGTAGCAGCGTGATCATAGATTTTATGCTTACATCGGATTCCTCGATCCAATAATTGGATTTAGTTTGAAGGCACCTGTTTAGATCTTTCATGTTCATAGCTGAGTGAGGATTCTGCAGACTTTGTTTTTTTTACGTATTTGTTTACTTGGGGAGGAAGAAAGAAGAAAAAGAAATGAGTTTCTGAAGAAGAAAACTCCATGAGAAAAAAGAACACTTTCAATTTGAGACAAAGCTCTATTTCTTTTGATAATAGATAATAGAAGAAGAAAAAGAAGAAGGAAGACGGAAGAAGGAAGAAGACGCGTACACAAGAATTAATCTTGATCTTGATCTCTGCTGTCTTTGGCTCTGCCCTGCTGAGTCACAAGCCTCCATCTCATGACGTGTTCGCCTATCCATCCGTTTGCGGAACTTATTTGGAAGCCATTCTCTCTCGCGCTCTCCTCGGAGTAGTTTTGAGAACACGATCAGACAATAGCAAATAGTAGAATAAGATCGAACAAGATTTTTTATTTCCATAATCTAAATCATCCGCGTTCATCAAGCGCTTCGTTTGCGGTGCCACCTGGCTGCTTCTTCCTGTGGCCGACACAGCGTGAAGGACGTGTTTCCGCCTGTTTCGGAGATCTTTTGTCGTTTGAGGCTTCGAGCTTTCCTTCTCTCTCGTTTTCTTCGTTTCTCGACCTCCGACGAAGGCTCAAGACGCGGGAGGGGAGCCAAAGGCGCTTCTTTTGCGCGAAAGCTGGCGGCTTGCTGCGGTTTCAGGGGGTGCAGCGATTGGACGAGGGAGAAATGGACGGTGTGATGCTTATGAAGGGGGCCCCGTCTCCGGGGCTCGCCGTAGGCCGCGATGTCGGTGCCCGACAACACCACCCGGCGACGAAAGTTAGCACCTTGGGGCCGCGTGCCGCCGCGGGGGCCGGCGGTGGGAGCGCGGCGGAGGCGTCAGGGCCCGCGGCGGCTGCTAGGCATTCCTACATGTTCCCATTGCGGCTGGATCGGCTGTGGCCCGGCCGGAGAGGGGCGGTGGCGGGGAAGCGGAAGGGGAGCGAGGAGGCTGCAGTTGCGGAAAGGGCAGAAGACTCACAGGTGCTTAAGGAGCTGCCGGCGGAGCAGCGGAGCGACAACTGGGTGTTGAAGATACTGAGAGTGAGGTCGGTGTGGGCGGAGAGGGAGGGGGCTGCGGCGGGCGGCGGCGATCGAGAGGCGGCAGCTGTTGAGGACGGAGACCGGTGCGTTGGTTGCGGCAGCGGCGGCCACGAAGATGGCTCGGAAGGGTGCGTCATCGACGGCGTGGGGAAGGAGGAGAAGTTGGTGTTCGATCGTGAGTCCTTCTCGCGGCTGCTCCGAAGGGTGTCTTTGGTGGAGACAGAGCTCTACGCCAAGATGGCCTACCTCGGTAGCCTGGCATACATCGTTTCCAAGATCAAGGTACGGAATTCCCACGCATTTCTTGAATTCGGTCGTTCTTTTTGCTTTAAATCGATGGAAAGAGAATTCGATTATGGCATATTCTGATTGAAATATTTGGTATTTCAGTAGAGTTTCTTTTAGGATCAATTTAGGAGGACAATTTTCTGAAGTTGAGATGTTTACTGATTGGTTAAACTTTGTGATTCAAGAAAGACTGGAAATTTTGTAGTTTGGAAGGAGATCATATGTTCAGAATTTCAAGAAAGCATCACATGGATATGTTTGGTCTGATGTATTGGTTGAATGTTTAGTTCTTATTCCTCATAGAGAATAAGAAAATGGTTCTCAGTTTTTCAAAGTGAAGCAGAGGTTGGTAGACATGAGAAAAATTGGGTTTTCATGATTTCCCTTTCCAATTTGGAGGTTGAAAGTTTTGGTTGTTTTCGTCCATTCTGGGAGTTGGGCAATCCAATCTGATGAGACCTTTACTTTTATTGAGTGTTAAAAGTCTCCTCCAATCCAATGTGTTCCCACCTAACTTCACTCGACATCTTAGATTCTATTAGTTGAATGTTCTATTTTTCTAGGAGGAAAATATTTGAGACATGTTTTATTTTTGTTCCTTCAGCCAAAAAACCTCCTGAAATGCTATGGACTACGATTTGTTGCTTCGTCATTGGAGAATAATGGAAAGTCCCTAAATTCCGATGAGGCTAAGAAACCATCCCAAGATCAAGAACTGAAAGAGGAAAACAGCGATTCAGAAGAGATTGACACAATGAAGGGAAATAGTACCAGCGTAAGTACATCTGCTGCTCCCAATCTGCAGTATCAGACTACGGGTGCTCTGCCCTATGGTGCTGCTCAGACAAAGGACGGCGAGAAACCGGTGGAAGGTATCAGCGACGACAAACAAGACAGAAGTGTGAGTCCAGAAGAGGTGTCTCGCATGGCCACTACAAAATTAGTCACTCAAGCAGTAGCCAGTAAGGAGGAAATGAAACAAGCCATTGCTGGGGACTTGAATTCAAGCCAGTCCTTACCATGTGAATGGTACATATGTGATGATGATAAAAGTGCTACAAGATATTTTGTCATTCAGGTGAAATTTCCTTCTTCAAAATGCTTGTTGAGTATTTCTATTATTTTCTTCTTCTTTTTCTCTTTTCTTGTAGCCAAGTAAGTTATAGTTCTGGTTTTGATTCGTTTTATGATTTGCAGGGTTCTGAGACACTGGCTTCTTGGCAAACAAATCTTCTTTTTGAACCCATTCAATTTGAGGTAATATTTGTTTTTAAAATTTATCTATAAACCTTTTTTTCGTGCTATTTTTAGTTATTTTGGCTGGACTTGCTCGTTCCGTCTACATGGATTGTTAATTGTTAAATGAAAATGTGGGGCCTGTTTTGGCAAAGTCTTCGGCTTTTGCATGTTTTGGGGCAAGCTCGAGTCAAATATGTTCTGTTCTGTTCTGTTCTTTGGATATACCCAGGCGCATGAGGACAAAACTCTTATCTTTTATTTTCATTTTTCATATTCTAAAACTAATCTAAACTATCTTAGATTGGATGTGCAAGATCAGTTTGTATCAATGTCTATGGACATAATATCTTAATCCTTTTCTGGACATCACTTCTGCATGTTGATTGGCCAATACAATTCATATTCTGGCACTTCCTAGACTGTTCTCATTTTATTTGGTGCACTAATCAATTTGTTTTAAACAAAATAATATTGCATCTCACCTTGTGCTCATCAAGATCTCGGCTCATGCTCTAGGGACTAGATGTACCTGTCCACAGGGGTATATATGAGGCTGCTAAGGGAATGTACCAACAGATGCTACCAGAAGTCAGAACTCACTTGAAGTCTCATGGTAAATCTGCAACTTTTCGCTTCACTGGTCATTCTCTTGGGGGAAGTCTTGCACTTCTTGTGAATCTCATGTTACTGATACGAGGAGAAGTGCCTGCTACATCCTTGCTTCCTGTTATAACATTTGGTGCGCCATCCATAATGTGTGGTGGTGATTACTTGCTTCGCAAATTGGGATTGCCAAAATATCATGTCCAAGCCATAACTATGCATAGGGACATTGTTCCTCGAGCCTTCTCCTGCAACTATCCAGATCATGTAGCTAAGATTCTCAATGCAGTTAATGGCAACTTTCGTAATCATCCATGTCTCAAGAACCAGGTAAAGTTTGCTCCATTCTGAAGCTTCTTGGAATGTCATAATACCATATTGAATGTTTAACGAACGCTCTTTGCTTTTGTGCCACTGCTTGACAGAAACTGTTGTATGCTCCTATGGGGAAGCTTTTGATACTACAACCTGAAGAGAAGTTCTCTCCGCATCACCACCTTCTTCCCCCAGGCAGTGGCCTCTACATCTTGGACAATTCATCAGTGGATTCAGATGATTCAGAAAGACTACTGCAGGCTGCAAGTTTAGCTTTCCTAAACTCTCCCCACCCTCTTCAGATACTTAGTGACCCATCCGCATATGGTTCTGAAGGAACAGTATATAGGGATCATGATACAAATTCCTACCTGAGATCAATCCGTGGTGTGGTCCGTCAGGAGCTTAAACTCATTAGAAAAGCCAGGAGGGAGCACCGTCGCAGAATGTGGTGGCCTCTTGTGGCCACACCGGACGTGCATCCCACTGTTGTCACCACCAGATCTGTTGGATCAACCAACTCCAACCAAATCCATTTCAGCTTTGTCAGTGTTCTCCATGGAGGAAGTAGAACACTCAAGCGGTTTGCAAGGCTGGTCGCATCTCAGCGTGTGCATATGTTTGTCATGCTCTTTTTTCCAGCACGTTTATTTCTCTTGGGAGCATTATCTGTTGTCAGTTAGTTGCTGTAGTTTGATGCAGTTGCATTCTTTATTCGTCATACAGATTCTTCCAAAGGATATTGGAATTGAAAGGAAACAATTGTCATTTTTCACAATAAATAGAAATTAATGCATTTTTTAATCAAAAAATTAACTCATTTTTCACTTATTAACTTCTGTTTTTGCTATAACATATCTTTGCCTGTTCAAACTTAATATCAAATTTAAGAATATACATCATGAGCATATAGATTGTATTTAAGAATGAACGTCTTTCATCCCGAAGCCTTTTTATAATTTTCATTTCTCTAATTTAAGGTACAATTTGACTCATTATAGTAATTTGTCTCGCATGCAATGAGTGTCATATTTACATTGTATATATTCTAGTATCCTCGTTGAAGGAATTTGCAGACCAATTTGTGGAAGAAAAAGGAGATACAGTATGACGAGATGTGATCAATACTCTTAAGCACTGAGATCAATTTACCATCACAAGTCATCTGGCTTTTTTCTTTCTGGTAAGCTTAATCCTGAACTTGCTTTTTGGTCCTTTTTTACTGCTATGACTGCTATGTCATGATTGGTTCTATCAGTTGGCCAATCAGACCATATAGCTCTTCTGAATTATGAGGTTTATTTGTTATGTTTTGTTTACTTAATTGGATCAGTTAATGCTTGCTTTACTTGCCATTTACTGGAAAATTCTATTAATACTTGTCAGTTTAGATAGTATTGGTACAAATATGGCCATCTCTTCTTTGCTAAAAGTTTTGCTGTCTGCCAACTCATGAGATATATGCATTGCAGATATTTTTTGGCAAGAAGAGTTGCATGACAATAATTATCATTATACAAATGCGAGCTCTACATCCAAAACGTGATCAATGTACATTTCTCTTATGCTTCGTTAAGGAATAGTTTCAGGCTTCTCATTACAAACCATGACAGTAAAACTCAAAATTAGCTTCTTTAATGAATAATTTCAAGTGATTGAAGAGAAGCCACATATTTGCATTTGTGATCTGTCATTTTCACCACAATAGTATCGCATTTGTTAGAACTTAGATTTGTGTCGGAATTCCAAAAAACTAGTAAGATATGTCAAAATCATGTTTCCGTTCACTTCCTGTCCGGGCCTTCAATATCCTGTCGCCCAAAAGGGTAGGGCGTATTGGCGGCATGCTTCGAGAGGCAGGCTGAAAACTTCTTGTCACTTGGATAAAATTTTCCCAGGACTGGATGTTCCCTTTTTAGTTCTATAACTTGACTGATTCCAATGGTTCCAAAGCATCACTTTATTTTTCTCCAGCATTTCTGCAGATTATATTGGAGACTAAAGGCTCAATTATTTTTCTTTCTTGTGCCATGGAAATATACACATCCAAGTGCTGACAGGTAGTCATCAGATCAACCTTTGTCTTGTTCAAACAAACCTTTCTGTGAAGGAGAACAGCAACAAAACTGAGGTCCCAGCTTTTGCCTGGTTGATGTTTTGAAGCTTATCTCTTCAGTCAGACGCGTGTATCGTATGCGTGGGACTATGACAGCTACTCAAGTAAGGATTACATGTCGGACGCTGATCGTTCTACTCGTAACATGTTGAAATGTTAGCAGATAATAATGCAGAGTATTTGTATGTATTTACAGGTTGTATTTGTATGTATGTAGTCATCAGCTCAACCTTTGTCTTGTTCAAACAAACCTTTCTGTGAAGGAGAACAGCAACAAAACTGAGGTCTCAGCTTTTGCCTGGTTGATGTTTTGAAGCTTATCTCTTCAGTCAGGTACGAGTATCGTATGCGTGGGACTATGACGGCTACTCAAGTAAGGATTACACGTCGGACGCTGATCGTTATACTCATAACATGTTGAAATGTTAGCAGATAATAATGCAGAGTATTTGTATGTATTGACAGGTTGCAGTCATCTCATGACAATCTACAGTCAATTGGCCTTTTCTGGATGTGTATTGGACAAAGTCATGCAAGTGTTAGAGAGGCCTACTTCTTCACGTTTTCTGCCCGGTTGTTCTTCGGAATTATCTAGTGAAGAATCCATTGATGTTTCCAACTTGACAAGGTTACAAATTTCTCATTCCTTGCTCGAGTTTCCTGAGGAAATCGTGTCTTCAGCATGGCCAAGGTTACAAATAATCTTTGCTGTTCCATGAACTTTGATGCCGAACACATTAACTTTGCAGCTTATATCATGTTCTTAAGATATTATCATGCCCTGTGACTAACAAAAAAAAAAAAAAGGTACTGTTTTATCTACAGATTGATGCAATCAATTAGCATATCAAAAGATTGTGTTTGTTCATCTTTACAATCCACTTGTTTGGTTTCAATTTAATCTTGGGCTTCATATGCTACATCAAAACAAAGAAACATAGAAATCAACCATAGATAAGACTTCAAGAGAGAAATGACTACAAGTAGCAATGATGAGTGTTGAGATGCAATAGTTTAAGCTAACACCAAAAAAAAGACCAATCAATATTTATATATGACGAAAAAATAATATTAAATGGATTCTACAACCACATGCATCCCCATCATCACTCCTCACGTCACTCCTCTTAGCTGTTCTTTGTCCCCTCTCATTCCAACACCATGAGCATTAGATCTCAAGCCATCTCAAGACAACTCGATTGGCTCCTTCGACACCTTCTTCCTTATCCACTACTCGAACACATCTGAAAAGATAACTCCAACTCACGTTTTAAGTGAAGACAAGGCTTCATCACTGACCTGTGGAAGCTTAATTTAGAGGTTATGAGTGCTACTTTTCTTTGGCCAAAAGAACAAGCCAACCCCCACAACTGTTCACAGTAATCTATTCATGACAGTCGAATAAAAAGAGAGAGTGGGGTACTCATGAGGAGATGCACCTCGTTCTCATCATTACATCTCGGTCAGAGAGCTTTGTATAAGAATGTCATGCTGTAAAACAAATCATCCTCTCTTATTTTGAGGTGTATCACTTTGTTGTTTATTCCACAAGCCAAGATTCCCAACAACTGTTACCTGTAAAGCAGGATTCGAAGCTTGACCATGATGCTTGTATATTGAATCGATAGAATGAGTCGCCTAATCCTACGATCCGTCTCGCTGCGGTTGTGTGTGATGATCGTAAACTTTGAGGAAACCAGTGTTTGATGTTGTTTCTTAGCATGCATAGACATTAACAGATCATGTAGTTGCATTGGATTCCTTCTTCCTGGAGCAACATTGAAGACTTGTCACGGGAGTAATTGCATAAGTATTGCTGTCGTAAACTTCATGCATGTAGTCTTTTCAATTGAAAGCTATCCACTGCTGCCTATGTACCATGAATGCCAGTTATCTGTCACTGCAATAGAGATGCAGTTTTCTCTTAAACCAAACTCCAAGAACATGATCTAAAGTTAGCTGGCTGATCTATGCATCGACTGTTTAAGACCACCAAATACTCTTTATTATTTTAGTGTTTGATTGACCTTGAATCTTTTATTTCCCAGCTTCTTACTGTCAGGATAAGAGAGTATTTTATGTGTCTTTGGTTACCTTACTGTGATGAGACGCATGTGGACATCAGCTTTGTGCTGTCCAAGTTATCATCATCACGTCCTCTCGCAAGTGTCCTTAAATTAGCACCATTATTGCCTGCCTCACTGACTCGCGCTCAGGTTTGCGGACAACAAAGGAGCACCTCCCAAGACCTCTCATGTACGAGAGCTCCAGGAGGGGGTGTGGAACACCTGGACAACAGTGAACACCATGACAGGGACGCATGTGGAGAGCACGTCTCCCGTCTAGGGTTGTGTGCCCGAAACACGATGGGGAGCACGTCACGGACACAGCTTTACGCGAAACGAGGACGATCCATCACATCTGCTGCATGCGTTTGGAACCCTAGCAGCCATGAAGGCTTGCATCTCCACCTAAATTAACCTGCAGATTAGTGGTGCCTCAGTGCTGCAGCGAGTTCTCCTTACGGTTTGCTTGGGCTTGCAAGAATCAGGTTCTCCTCCAATCATGTGCTGTGTTTGCCGAGCGGAGGGGAGGGGACGGGGGGTGAGAGAATGGATGGGGACTTGTGTTGTCACGTTGGTGGTGACTACTTATGGATGGATGCACGAAGCCACTGTGGTGCAGAAAAATAAGGATGGGATGGGGTTGGCAGTGCAGTGTTCTGGGGACTGGCGCTTCCTGCTGATGCAAGATGAGTACGTCAAGCAGGCATTAGCAAAAGCTCTGCTGCTGCTGCTGCTGCTGCTGTGGATACGTCTGCATCAGTAGTCATTTTAGCTGGTTTGAAATCAGGCAAGAGTTTAACATGCAGCTGCAGTCAGAAGGGAGTAGACATTGATGGAAGCCCAATATTAAGCTGTACAAACATCTGATATAACATACTGACCATTACTAAGATGAAGACGACGATCGAAAGACGAAAGACGAAAGACAGGTAAACAAGAAGAGTATAAGAACAATAGAGTAGAACAAAATTTCCCTTCCATAAGATATTTTTCCCCCAGCTGTACAGTGATGCTAGCAGACAACGAATTCATATCCGCATGCCCTCGGATCCCTTCCCGCCATCCTCTTTCTTCAGCAGCTCAATGCCTCGTACTTCACCGGCATTGCCCTGTGCGACAGCATGCTCCCCACCACCGCCATGTCGCGGCAAAATACACTCTGTAACATTGCGGCCGCTGCCGCGGATGCTGCCACTGCTGCCTTATCTGATCCTAAAACAGATTCCTTCCTCGCTTCATTCACCTTCTCAGCCGTCTTCACTGTTGAGGCTTGAATCGCTGCATTGGCGGCTGCCACTTTTGCCCTCTGTTTCTCTGTTGCCTCCGCCTCCATGACCGCCGCCATGATACTGGCATATCCCTTCTGCATCATCCTGTAAAGGATTGAGGCAGACATCCTCGCCTGATCTCGGATCGCGTCCAAATCTCGGTGGTCGTCAGCGAACTCCAACCGGTCCACGAACCCCACTGCCTTCTCCGGCTTATGCTTCAGCGTCAACAACAAGTGCGCCCGCTCCAACTCCGGCCGCCTGCACCCTTTTGGAACGCCGATCAGCGAGTAATAATCCACGTTGTTCCCCTCGCCGGCCGCGATGCGGCCCCGGAGCTTCTGAATCCGCGCAGCGAGCGTGTGAAGGTTGGCCGGAATGTCGCCGTACCGGATGTCGTGGTGGGGACGCCACGGTGGCCCTGGAAGCTTGCGGTCGCGGAGGATGGCGTCGTAAAGGAGCTTCAAGTGCTCGAGGTCGTGGAGGCAATCCGGGAGGGCGCCGACGGCCTCGAGGAGGTCGGCGCGGGCGCGGAGGGCGGGGATGGAGGGGTCGACGGCGAGGGCGCGGTTGCAGTCGGCGATGGCGTCCGCAAGGCGGCCCGTCGCGCGATAAGCGGCGGCGCGGCCCACGAGGCAGCCGGCCGCGAAGCTGCCAGGGAGTCCGCGCCGGGTGTCGAGGACCTTGGTGAAGTGGCGAACGGCCTCAGCAGGGAGGCTGGCATCCAGCGCCGCCACCGCGGCGGCGCGCCGCCGTAGGATGAGCTTCACGTGAGCAAGAAGCTGGGAGGCCGACTCCGAGTCGGAAAACGGCGGGGCAGCAGAGCAGCCGTCCTCCCCCGCGGAGGGACCGAAGCTGTCGTCGGACCAGCAGACGGACTCGCGGCGGGAGGCGGCGGAGGCGAGGCGGCGGCTGGTCTGGAGCAGGACCATGGCGTCCTCCATCATGCCGAGGTGGCAGCAAGCGTGGCCGAGCACCAAATACCTGAGACACAGGTGGCAGAGTACACAGGCGGTGAGCTTACCGAGACGCGACATCTCCCCGAATTGAAAACGAAGGAAAAAAAGATGACTACAAACCAAAACGGTCCGGTTTAACCAGACCGGACCGTTCATTATGTAATAAAAAGTCCAGCTGATGTTTGTGGGAGAAAAGACAAGACAGGTGAAAAGTACTGATTAGCACTCGCAGCAATGTTTTGGAGGATTTAGATTGGTTTAGCTGCTGGTTTTGTTTGTATTGGAGAAGAGAAAGGGGGGCAGCAAATCCAGGGTGGGACTTGAAAGTTGTATCCTCCACCCAATGGCTGACCTATGCAACTACAAGTTCTTCGAGTTTGCTCAGAGTTCCAAAGATTTTGCAGGATAAGAACAAAGTTCATTACTTGGTTATGGAAAGCTTGATCAAATTCTTAAGGCCAAAAAGGGACTACTAAAGCACTGTGTTAGTTATCTCAAAGGAGTAATTAAACATAAAGGACTTGAGAATGGGGAATGTGGTGACCGCGATGAACGTACCTCCACTCGCCCTCCCTGTAGGAGCTCCTGGAGAGGCCGGCCAAGAGCCGGCGCTTGAGGTCGGAGACGGAGAAGCAGCGGAAGGAGTGGTCGCCGTCGGACCTCTCGCGGCCGGGGGAGAGGAGGTTGGCGCGCTCCCGGGGGAGCGGCGCGGAGGAGGCCGTCAAGGAGTGGTCGCCGGCGCCGAGGGAGGAAGTGGAGCCGTCGTCCCCCCCGCCGCCGCCTCCCTTGTAGCTCGGGATATAGTCCTGGAGCATGTCGGCGACCTCGCGGAAGCGGCGGAGGAAGAGGAGGGAGCGGGCTTTGAGCTCGAGGGCGGCCTCGAGGCGCGGGGAGAGAGCGAGGGCGGCGTCGAGGAGGCCCACCGCCGTCGACACATTGGACTGCTCTTGCGTCGTTATGAGAGCTCGGGCTTCTCGGAGGTTCTTGTCGACTACCTGAGGATTCGCACGAAGAAGGTGACAAAGATCAGGTTTTGATGCAGTAATGGCGATCAACAAAGAGGAAAACACGAACTTCAGGGCATCTTTAATGCATCAAAAACAGAGGATGTCTTGAACAGTGAAAAGAATGGCTGCTTCTTTCATGATGAAGACCTGAACAAAAAAGCATGTCTAAAAAGTTTGCTCTTCCGAGCATCAAACAAACAACCAAAACCAAAAGCTCACTGAAACAGAACACCAGCGACCAAAGAAGCGAAAAGGCAAGAAAGAAACAGAACGCCAAGACCAGGAGATGCACCACGGCGGTGCTGCAACACCCACCTTCCTGTTGATCAGCCACCAGTGCTTCCTCTCCGTCGCCAGGCAAGGTGAGCTCGCCGCCATTGTCCCCAAAGCATCACCTTTCCCCACTCTCCCACCCGAAGGACCCGAAAGATCTCAGCTTTCTCCGGTGTGAGCCGAGAGGACTTATTAAGGGCGAGCTCAGAGGGATCAGATGCCCATTTAAACCCGAGCAAGGGCGTGGAAGAGAGAAAATTGCCAGCTTTGACTGCCTCTCGCCCTCTCCCACTCCCTTCCCTTTCGGAGAAAGCCTCGATCCATCAACATCCTCGCTGGCATCGCTGGCAAAGATGCCTCCCCTCTCTCGCGCACCCGGCCTTATACTATACATTAAGAGAGATATGGAGAGAGGGAGACGAGTTATTCTCACCGGCCGTAAACACAACCGTCACGGGCTTCATTCAACCCTCGAGAAAAAGAAAGCGAAGCACGCAGCGGTAACCAGATCGCGTTCGGATCCAGAACCACCACGGCGATCGCTGATCTTGGCCGTTCGTTTCCTCTGATGATTCTACCGAGACGGGTCGCCCGTCATACCTTAAGGTGGGGCCCACCATCCACTCGACAAGTGGGGTCAATGAACCCTCCAATCTCAGGGCAGGTAGTCTCTTTTATCTCGATACATTTAATGCCGTCGGAGGATCGTATTTATGGGGGTGATGGCTTACCCCACAAGAATCCTGCCACCTCTTTTTCCTCTTTTACTTTGTTCTCGCTTTTCTTTTTTCCCCCACTCCAAAGTTCCCACTTTATAGCGGGGCCCGCTGCCTTTCGCTATGATCAAGGGCTGTGATTGGACGGAGGAAGGGTCCTTGCTGTTGGTAAGCGAACAGGGAGGAATTCCGAGCGCCGCATTTATTGAACTTGTGTCCAACACCCAACCCCTAAAGGAGGAGGACCCACACCACCGACGTGTCCTGTAACGTGGATGACAGCTGTCAAGTCCGGTTCTGGGACGAGAGTTGACACACTCGTTTCAGCGTCAGTCTTTAACTGAGGCTTCGTAGGCATACTTGAATTGGACGACTCCTTTGGTGTGAGCATTTGAGAGCCTTAAATGCACTTTCTATTGTGCCAAAAACTTTGTAGGTTCTATCGAAAAAGCGGTCTAATGAATGGAAACCTTTCTAAACCTGTACAAATAATGAGCAACAGCGGCCTTGGAGCAGCCAGAGATGGTCATCGTCACTGTAGGTTGTCCACAAACATGCAAGAACAGCTGTTGCTGAACATTGAAGTGTGATCACAGGTATAAACTGCCCTCCCACATTCTATCATTAAACTACTACTGGAATCCTTAGTTTCAAACTGGAGTTGGTGGGAGGGCGAGGGAAAGCAATGCTTGGTATAAGAATATACAAACTACACAAACTGCAGCAGTAGTTATTGTTCTACTCCACCTGCTTGATGGAGCAGGAAGACAACCTTGGTTGCACCCCTTCATTTGAGTAGGTAGTAAGAAGAACCTGCACCTCATCAAGGTGCATGGTCATGATATATCGCAATGGCCAGGCTCGTTCAACTCCTAAGATATGTATGGACTGAAAGATGATATATATACATAGAAAGTGTAGATTGCAATAACATCAAAGAGTGAGCTCGGGCTCATCAAACAATGCCCTCGAGTTGGTACTGATATCATCTGCAATAATGTTGGATGCAAGAAGGAGATGATGGTGGTGAAACCAAAGCCCAGTTGTCCGAAGTGACTTGTGCAGAAGCTATGGGTAGAGCCAAAAGTGAAATACCAGGATCCACATCATTTGTATAACCATAGAATAAGACTCGTCTTTCCATCTCAATTCACATCCCCACCTTAGTGGTGGGTCTCTCTCACTCTCTCACATATTTATGCTCTATATGATGCATGGCAAGTGCTGGATGATGCTGAAGGATGATGACAAGGGGAAAGCATCAAAAAAGAAACACACAAGTGAAGGGATGCGAGGGATGGCTTTACTAGCAGCAAGGACGCCACCATTATTGCTGCTCTTCGGTGGAGTGTACCTCGCAAACAGTGAGGAGAGCCCAGCTGAAGGAGAAAGGTGCCTTAATACGAGGGGACCCCCGCCCCTCTCTCTGCCATGAGACCACCCCACATGACACATTGAGGTCCTCTCCATTGATATGTGATATGGCAGCTCAGCTTGTTTGCTAGCTGAGAAGAAGGGAGTGTGATGAGTGTGGATACGTCAATCACAATCACATTACAAGCTGGGTCTGCTAAGTCCGTGCCCCATTCTTTCTCTTTCTTAGGCAAATGGATTGAGTGGCATTTATGTCAGATGCCAGGCAGGAAGAATCTCTTGTTACAGTTAAATAAGCAAGTTGCAAGTCTTAAGATTGATTTGAATGCAATTGGACTTAAAAGACCCATGCGAATGACACTAACTGTGAGTTTATTTCAGTTATTTGGTTGTTCTTTCGACCTCATCCCCTTTTCTCTCTCTAATACAAATTTCGAGTCGTCCCACTTGCCCAAGATTGTGTCCGTAGCTCATGTTCCCTCAGCCCGACCCGTTAACAAAACGGAGTAGCCCAATTCACGATTGTCTCTGCATCTCATATTACATCGGCCCGACCCGTTAAGGAAACGGAGTGGCCCCCTACATAATAGTATGCAATAAGCAATCAAATACGACCTTCAATTTTGCAGTTTGTATTCATCTCGACTCTTCAGCCGTCTCCGTGCCTCCCCCGTCCCTGTAATGCTCAGGAGGCCAAAACCACTCTCTCGTCTCGCTCTTCATCTCCTCCGATCCACCCTTCGCTTCTCCTGCATCCCCACATCACTCCAAGCCCTAGCCATCCCTTCCCCCGCCAACCGCCCCGCCCCCCTTCCTGTTGCCGTTCCCCGGATCGGCCCCGACTCCTTACCCCTCGTCTCGACCCCCGACGCGGAATCCATCTGCTCCTTGCTGTCGGATCCGCCCTCTGACCGCCCCCGTGTCGTCGATGGCCTCCTTGTTCGGTTCGAACACAAGCTCACCTCCGACCTCGTGCTGGAAGTTCTCAAGTGCCACCGCCGGCTGGGGAGATCCGCCACCCTCGGATTCTTCTCCTGGGCAGGGTTCCGGCTGGGGTTCCGGTTTGATGACCCCGTGGTGGAGTACATGGCCGACTTCCTCGGCCGGAGGAAGCTATTTGATGACCTCAAGTGGTTGCTGAGGACGGTCGCGCGCAGCAATGGTCGCGTGTCGACTCGGTCCGTGGCCATTTGCATCCGGTTCCTCGGAAGGCAGGGGAGGGTCGGGGAGGCGCTTTCCCTGTTTGAGGTGATGGAATTGGAGCTCAATTGCCCTCCGGACAACCTGGTGATCAACAATGTGCTATATGTGCTTTGCAAAAAGGATCTTTCCGGTGGCTTGATCGATGTGGCTGTTAGAATCTTTCATAAGATTGTGCAGCCGGACATGTACTCGTACAGTAATATTATTATCGGACTTTGTAGGTTTGGACGATTGGAGAATGCATTTGAAGTGTTCCGGGAGATGACCCGGGCTACTTTGGTTCCAACAAGGACAGCATTGAATATTCTTATCAGAGAGTTTTGTGAGTTTGGTGGCAAGGACGAGACGGTAGGGAGAGTTAGCATTAGGAAACACAGCAGGCCATTTGATATTTTGGTTCCCAATCTCATGGCTGATGGAGTCTTACGACCTGCAGTTGAGGTCTTCCACATGATTGCAAGGTTGGGTTTGTTGCCAAGCACTTATATTGTGGATGCACTTGTTTTGAGGCTTTGTCAAGCAGGAAAGATTGAGGAAGCAATGGGGATTCTGGGAGTGGTGGAGGGTAGGAAGCCTAATTGTGTTGCTGAGAGTTATACTGTCATAATAAAGGCACTGTGCGAGGCTTGTAGAATGGATGAAGCTTGTAGGGTGTTAGGAAGAATGATGAACCTAGGGCTAAAGCCAAAGCTCGTTGTTTATAATTCAATCATTCGGGCCTTTTGTATGTTAGGAAATGTTGTTGAAGCACAAAAATATTTTGATATTATGAACAAGAGGAGGTGTGAGCCAGATTGTGCAACATACACTATGTTAGTCCATGCAAACTGCATGATTCAGAATTGGCTGATAGCATACAAATTGTTGATGGAGATGATAGGATTGGGTATGCGCCCTCATTTCAACACTTATAACTTAGTTGATGGTTTTCTAAAGAAAAATGGAGAGCTTGATATGTCAAAGAAGTTGAAAAGAAAAATGGAGGTCCAGGACCTATATGCTCATTGCAAAGCTGGTAGGTTGGAGGCTGCTTATGACAAATTAAGCTCGATGCTAGCTATGGGGTTTCATCCTCCAATTTACGCAAGAGATGCATTTGAATGTGCATTTCAAAGGTCTGCCAAGTGGGAGATGGCACAGGAGTTGTTAAAAAAAATGGAAGTGGATCATTCTCCTGTATAAAGCTCAAGCTAGAATACAAGTGTATGTCCTTGATAAACAAGTACTAACATTTCTTAATGTAACTTCCTTCATAAATTCACTCTAATTTCACTGAAAGTTTTTTTCTTTGGAGAATATGCAAATGCAGTTATCTATAACCAACACACATATAGGTTGCAATTTAGAATTTAGAAAAACTAGTCCAATAGTGTCTCGGTTTCGTTCGATCATGTTGCCCCATTTGGTATGTGCAAAAGCATAGAGGCACATCATCAAATCTGCAGAATATTACCTTACAAATACCAGGCTATACCTTAATTCCTGGTTCACAGGGGTTATTTGCTTCAACTCTTGCATGACTTTTGGGTTAAACTTGATTTTTTGTTGATGGTATTGCAAGTTTTTTTGTGGCTCTTCATTTTTGCTTCGTTTTGGTAATTCCTTATCAAAAATGCTTGACGTTCTTTTATGATAGCTATAATAGAGATGTTGAGCTTCATGTGTGCTTGCATTCTGCAGTTAATTGGAGTCCTTGTTGGTTTACAATGTGAAGATGAATGCTTGAGGCAAATGCCATGTTGTAGTTGCAACACAAAGTGTCATCCTCTAGATTTACATGGAACTATAGGAAAATTTGCTGTTCTTTTCATCCATATAATTTTCTGGTATACTGCTTGTACAGATAAATTGGATAATTTAGTTCATCACATAATTATTATGGTTGTTACTGTAGAAGTCCATGCTTAGTATTTATAATGTTAATGCTTTTGACCTTTTGTTTTGATTTAATTTTCAACAGGACAATTTTTATCAAAGTTACTTTGATTTTCTAATTTAGTGAAAAAATCTGATATTAATGTATTTGTCTTTGTATTTCAGAAATGGTAACAACACTAAGGATAGAAAAAGATCTCTTACCCTTTCTTGCCAGAGAGTGGACCCGTAAAAGATGGTTATGTCGACATTGGCATTTAGCAATTGGGGTGAATATATGATTACCCACTTTAGAAATGATTTAGAAACTTACTGAAAGAAAAGAATTAAGAAAGCAAAGAAGTCCACCTTTTTTTTCTTGACCAGAATCATTTTCTTAGGTTTTTTTTCTGATTTCTTTTGCCTACTACTTATGAATCAGAGATCAGGTGTATTTATACTCTACATATTCATACAATTTTGTTGTATTAAATTTTACGGACAGTAAGGATTTGCAGAGCTTGCTGATGATATTTAATGAATTCGTTAGGTGATTGGCAGCATTCCTTCCCAATCTTCTTGACTGCTTGTCTCCCATATTGTCACTATTAACTGTTGCCATTACTGGTCCTACAAACAACAAAGGATCTTCTCACTGCCAGTAACAGATAAATCACACCAAACTCTTGTACAAAGAATTGCTTGTTTGACATCTGCCCATCTCAGTACTGATCCTTTGGTCATATTGAAATTTACCACCACCCACCACCTCCATGCATCAACAAAGAATTTATCCTCTTTAAAGATTGGAACATTCCATCAATCACATGCAAGCCATTGCTCACTGCATTCACTCTGTATTGGTTCCAACCTCACCTGGAGGTTATGATCTCCTTAATACCTATCCAAAGGCAACCAATGCTGGCAACACTCATGGGTCTTAGACTCCTATGTATTGATAGTGGTTGACTACAAGGTATGTAATACCATACTGTACCGGTGTTTCGAGGTTGGTTCGGTACGGTACGGTACCGTGTACCGAGCAGGCGTACCGAGCGGTACACCTAATTTAGGTGTAAAACCCTCCGAAAATACCTGAAAAAAAAAAAATTAGGATAGGGTTTTTAAGTTAGAAATAAATATAGTAACAACATAAGTTTAGCAAAATCAATGTAAATTATGTAAGAATAGTATCACATATTTTTTTCGGGCTTTGAAGAATATCTTGTGCAAGGTTTGTATTTCAGTCTATTACGGATTGTCCTTATGTAAATATTGAAATATCTATAGAAAAATCATTTGAATTGTTAGACTATTTTGTTACACACTAATTATAATATTAAAGATCTTAATTACTCTCTAATTAAAGAAAGAGAATACATAGCTCTTGATTAGAAAGTTCTTCCTCTTAATCTTTCCAAATTTGCCTTAATTGAATTCACAAATCGTTGTTTTGTAGAGTTTATGAGAGCACAAATGTGAGAAAAAAAGAGTTTAAGATAGTTTAAGAAAGTATAAGAATGTAATGGAGTGAAATAGGGGAGAAGAAGGGTTTAAATACTATGAGAAAGGGTTCCAACGGTCAATTTGATCGTTGGAGCACTGTAGCACTATTACAGTGCGGTAACGGTCGAAATTCAATTTTGACCGTTACCGCCCGATATTACCCCGTATCGTCCGATACGGGGCGTCTTTAAACGTTCCGCCCGGTAGCGGGCAGTCCGCGTATCGGTATGCCGTCGGACCGGTACATATCGCCCGTATCGGGCGGTACCATTCAAAATTGCATACCTTGGTTAACTACACCATCGAACATTGACATGTCTCACTGTAATGCGATCTTCTATTTGCAAATTAGTAGAAGCATGACTGTGTTTTATTTCAATATTCAGAAGGTCAGTTTAATCAGCTAACTGGTGCAACAGGATTTCTACGTACAACATATAGAAACTGATCAAATCATTAAAAAAATAAGTTATGTTTGCTACTCGAGTCTATGATGATGCTATGATTTGGGGAGAATTGAATTATTTAGATTGGGTCTGAGCGTCAAGCCATCACTCTTCAAAAGAATGGCCGTGTCAAATAAATAACTTAATTTACGAGATTCTGTTTTCTTAGTTATGGCTGCTGTATCACCTAATATGCTAAGAGTGACAACTATAGCTATTTCAAGGGGAGCCACATATGTACCCAAAGCAGGCTTGATTTGGAGTAATACCACTGTTTGTGTGGTTTATGGTGGGGTGCTCGACATAGGAGATGACGATGTTGGACCATATGTTGAGAAAAAACAACTCCCCAATGTTTTGTCATGGAAAGTGCCCAACGAATTTTTCATTATTAGAAAAACTGAGATTTTCTGTAAGTAGTCTTCTAGTGATATGCTAACTAGAATTTCCTTTATAATTGTTCAGGATAGTAAGTAAATTAGTTGATGTTTTATCTTCATTGTACAAATCATGGTTTGGTGATTTTCTAATGTATCATATATGAACATCAGCCTGGGAGGTTAATTAACCTGGGATGATTCTGAATTCTGTTGTTGCAGCTGTATTTATTTATTGCTTCATCTGATGATCAGATAGACTGGCAATTTATATCCTAATCACTGAGCTAGATGGACTTGTAGTTTTTCTTGTTTTAATCATCTAAAAGGAAAGACTTAGTATAAAGCTACTCTTTTTGATAAGTTAGGACAGATCCAGTCAGTTATTGCTGATTCATGTTCTTTTGTTATTTCAATTGAGATCAGCCTAGATAAACATTCAAGAACCTGCTGTGTGATTGTCGTGAATCCTAATGTTTTTAGTCATTTACTCATCATCTACCTGTGGTCGATCAAATTTGCAACGCGTCATTTATACCCAATAATTTGTTGAGCTAAACTACAGACAGAAGGATGCTCAAATGAAGAGTTCTTAAGGAATCCAAAGCTTGAAACTACACCAAACATGACATTATGTTTCCATGTTCTAGAAAACTTTCTTTGTGTAATGCTTATTCACAATTTCTGATAATAAAAAGTGTTTGCTAGATTAGTTCTTACACATTTGTGAGCTAAGTTTTTACTGTTAATCACTTGTAAGAGGCATTTAGGTTCTTCAAATTATCATATTTTTTTTGGAACAACAGAAGGACATGTTAGACTTTGTAAAGTTGAGAACATTACAGAATTAACTTATTCTATGACCCTAGTATGTTCTTGTGTTCTATAAACATCTCTAAAGAAAATAGAAGGCAGTTTTCTATCATACATTTAATCCTTTTGCAACTTATCTTCCAAGCGTTATCTGAAAACTATCTGAAAAAGCATAGGGAACTATGAGTGCAGTAGATATTTATTTTATGAAACCTTACTGGGAGACAAAACAACCAAGAAACAAAACCTTAATGTTGGTTGATTCCTTTTTTAATCTCGAGAAACTTGATCATTGTGTCTTTTTATTATCAACAACAGAGCTTTAATGACTGTTAAAGACATGTAAACAACATGCAGACCAGAAAACATGAAAAAGACATTTAGCATCATCTCCGTTCCTCCTCACATAGACCACATCATGCACACCCAATTTGTTCTTTAGCTGTTAATCCTGTATGATTACATCAAGTTAGTAAATGCTTCAGAATCCAATTATCAGATTAAGATTGCTTGAGCAAAGCAAAACAATGTAATCAAATGGAAGATTGTCGTACTCTCGTTCTGATGTGCATGTCGGCTTCCTTGGTGGAAGCTGGTGATGAGGTGTTGGCTGCAGCAATTGGCCATCAAATTGAAACCATATTAAGAAAGATCATAGTCCAACAACAATAATAAGAACTTGTGATGTTCCAACCATGTGTAGTTGGTTATATGGATCTGTTCTCATCACCGAGTATGTCTCAAGTTCAATCAATAGTGTTTACATATATTTTTGTTGTTTTAGGTAAAGATAGCATCAAGTATTTTGACTGATTTTGAGTGAAATTTGTTGTCCATAGCTTGGGCAAAAAACTTTTAAGATGGTTTTAATTGTATGCTTGTTTCAGAAAACAAGTGCTTTATGAGGCTTTTTTGCTTGTGATACTGCAGCTATCTAAATCACCTACTGGAGAATGCATGCCATGATCTATTGTCCATATGATTGACGTTTGATGAACTTGGTAGCAATGCATATAATCAACATACCTTCAGCTTGGGTTTTAAATTTTCAGTTGCAGTTTTTGTATTTGAACTTGTTCCTCCTACCTGTAGAATAAAGGAAATGATCAAAAACTGGGTTAGAATCTAACATTAGAATATCAGATATTTTTCTTTAAATTATGTCATATCAAACCTTCTTAGAGAAGCACAATGGGCATACCTTGCTGAGGACCCAGTCTGCAGAATCAAAGTAGGCTCTTTCATGGTCCTGTAACCAGCAAAAGAGAATAATGGACATAAATTTTCTGACCCAACATGTTTATGCGGAAAAGCCTCTTCAACAAATAGAGGTTTGCTGATTTTGAAGATCAGTCTCTTCAGCAAACAAATTTTCTGCTTCAATGACATCCAACCTCATAAGCGATGGCCTGATAGCTGATAAAGTTATGTCATTGCAGTTGCTTTGTTTGCATCAGTGAGAATTTTCGAGTTGTATGGTTATTATATTGCACCATCATGAATGTGGGACATTTCAACTGGATAGGTAAGCTAGAAGGTATGAATAAATGGTGATATACTGATTAAAATTCATCATGTGATCACAAAGGAAGTTGATATTGGGTTTGAACTTTTAATGGCCAGGTGTTGAAGATTGCAGAACCCTGCAGTGGTGGAACCTTAGTGGCTAATTGTGTTCAGAAGTTGGCTTGCTTACTTTACCAAGGTATCAACTAACCTTTGATATTAATTGTTTCTTAGGCACAATGCCTCCATACTTCTCCAATTTTACCTGGAATTGAACAAGTAACTTAATTCTTTGGAGAATGTTGTGTACAATCTGAAAATAAAGACATATCTATTCTATAACCGAAAGATTTTCTTGAAATACAAAAGTTTCACCTAAGAGTTACAGTAAGAAGATTATGAGCATAAAAATAAGAAGCCCTGAAGAAAACATTATATGATTTTTCGACATTCTGACAAAAAATGTAAAGTATTTGAATTGATGTAATGTTTATGGTCATCACTATATGATAAAGGTAGAAAAATCTCGGTGGCCCTTGAGTTCCTTTTAACCCAATAATTTGTCCTTGATTTGATCAGGATGTATCACCTACCAAAGGAAACAGGGAAATCTGAACATTGCTCAATGTGTTGCTTTTATTTCTCAGAAGCTTAAAGAATCACTTAGAAATCTGTAAATTATTCTAACATTGTTTAATCTTAAAGTGTCTTTCAAACCTTAATAATTTTACAACGAAGTGTAGTCTGCATGTGTTTTTCAGAGTCTCAGTCCTTCATGGGCAGTAAGAATGTAAACGAAAGATATTTTAATGCACTTTATTACTAGAGTTCATTTATGCAAAGCTTTTGCCACTTCTTAGTTCGTTCTTCTTAAAGCATCCTTTTATCTCATTACCTCTTCTTTTTCCCTTTTCATTGTGTTTTAAATAAATTGGCCTCCTAATTTATGTATGTGTTCGAAGACTGACATAATAAACCATGTCTAATACCCTTGGTTTCAGAGCTAATATTTCCTTCCCAATCTGCTTAAAACTTTGACCATGTTCTTAATGAATGAACTCAAATACCTACAAATAAGTCACGAAGTAAATGGAAATGCTTCTTAAGAATCAGTTAAAAGATATCTTTCCTATTCTTTCCAGAGTTGAATCTACCTAATTGTACTTCTTCATGCATGGACATTGTTTGTTTGAATTGTTAAGTCCAACCAGTGCAAACTATTTGTTTATGTAATTAATTTTCTGCAAATTATTAGTGAAAAACTTCTCAGTCCAATTCATACAACTCACTGGACAAACCTTCGTGGCAAATGCGATGATAGTGCCTAAATTTTCGCAAAGCAGAAAATTTAGATTCTCTTAGTGTGATAAATTTACCTGCCTATCCAAGCAGAGTGACTATGATTACAAATTGAATAAGTTGTTAATACAGCTGTTCTTTTTAAGTGCTCTTTTTTATAATTAAGTTGAACAAGGCTTACCTCTTCACCTTGGGATGCCACATTCTCATTACAGCCAGCCATGTCCTGTGTTTGTCTCTATGCACAAAAGAAAAAAGAGAAACAGTTTAATGCATTTAGCCTTGAGAGAATGAGACAAATGGTAATTGTTTGAAGTCTTGACTAGATGGAAGGAAGGGTCATGTGGAAGAACCTTGAGACTCGAGAAAGACTTAGAAAGAGGAGAAGAGCGGTGAAAGAATGAAACCTTACTAAGAAGGTGGATGTAAAAGAAGAGGTATAGAAAAAAGAGATTTGTTAGCTGAAGTTTCTGGTGTTAGAGTTGGCTCGTGCCACTTCTGCTCACATCATCCAAGTAATATGGGATAATGGGCAACAGACACACTGTTCCATTCTCCCAATCTTTTTGATATATTGCCTTTGGATTTGCCTACTTTTGTTTGATCCCTTTCTCTTTCCATGTACCTATGTTGCATCATCATCACATATTTCTTTCTCTATAGGAGCTTCTTCGGTATCAATTCATACATGTACTACTTTTATCCTAGCCTTTCCTCTATCTGTGGCCATGCTTGTTGGTTCGAATTTCTGATCTGGTGCTGTCTGAATAAAATAGAAGAATTACACTTTAAATAGAGCCAGTTCAAGATGAATGGTTGCGAGTTCAACAATAAAAGAAAACACAGTTGAACTAACCTTGGCTTGCCTTTGGTTAGTAGTTGAGGGTTATGGTAACATAAGAAGATCATGGGGTATACAACATAAAGTACATGCTCCTTTGTTAAAGCATACAGTTATTTTGGATATGGAGATGGCACATCTCAAGTAAATGACTTCCATGCTTTGTAGTTATAATATATAATTTCCATTTCCATCCAACTGTAGTGGTAATGATACAACAGATCTTGTGGTTTGTAGAATCAAGTTCTTCCATATGTCATATTAGGTTAGGTCAGGTTATATATCTTGTCTGAGACCATGGAGAAGCTGTGCCAACCAAAACCAATAATGAATCTTCTATATGGAGCTGAAATGTCAGGCTAACATCTGGTGTCAAAGACTGCCTAAAACAAATATTCATCATTACAAAAGCCATCCAAACAATAGAACTACCATTAGAATAAAGAGTTAGTTTGCAAAAGATTGATGGTTGACTTGAATTAGCCAGACAGAATTTAAAGAGCAATGGCCCCAACGGCTTACAATCTGCTCTGCTCTTCCTCACAGGACCCATGTCCTTGCGTCTGTCCTCAGCTTATACTCCAGAGACTTTGACAAAGGCACAGCTTTTGTACCCAAAAACGAAGATGGCACAATGAACAGGCAAAGGTAATTTTCCCACAAAAGCATATGCCTTGGCTGCTTCAATACACATGAAATATAGCTAAAAAACATGAGGATGCCAGTACTGATGCCATATTTTCTGGGTGTTACTTTCTTGCCTAACTTAGCTGATGTTTGAACAAACTGATGTGTGCCTAACTCCAGATGTACCAAACCGCAGGCCTCTTATTCCATGGTCTCAACATGGCTGAGCCATACATGTCAATCAGCAGGGTGTCTGACATCTCAAATAGTTGGTGTATTGAGCGTACTTGGAATTTTTATTCTCTGTAGGTTGAGAATTAGACTTGAATGTGCGAGACTTTATAATCCAGTGTTAGCGCAACACCCATGCTCTTCTGCATTACCTTACCAAGTGGCTGACATGTTAAGCATTCTTAAAATTGTTTTTACTCTGTGTAGATTTAGAGGGAATATGAGTTGAATTGCATGAAGCTTGGTAGTCCAATGTCAAGACAACGTCCGAACAGATGTGGTTCGAGAGCCAACTATAGCGTCGAAACCAGCGTGACATTTTTGCACCGAGACATGGGTCATTATGGGTTTTCTAGGGTCGTCATTGAAGAGAGAAGGCGTTGACTCATGCCACTTCGTCTTGTCTTAGTTTGGTCTGTGATGTAATAATGGCAATAATACTCGGGCGACATCAGCTACCCCAGATGACGCCTCGCGTCTCTGTTGACCTAAGAGCATCTGGTCAACATGGATCGGAACGTCGACTGAGGCACATTAACATCCTGCTCAAACTCGATCTTTCACGCCATGCCAACGTCGATGTCATACGTTATCAGAAATACAATCCTGCTCCCTATGGGCAGGCACATCAGGCAACAGTAACCCTCGTTATAAAAACCCTTGTGCTCCGAGGAAAGAGGAGGACAACAGAGAAAAACCTCCTGCGATTGTTCACTAACTTGATCGTTGGAGGGGTCGGACCGAGCTCTCCCGACCCAACCTGTATGCAGGTGCGAAGACGGAGGCCTCCCACTAAACACTCAGGTGAGGAGTTTCCTCCCGAAGGAAACGACGACCCCGTTCCGATCAGACCACCGTAGTTGGCCACCTCAGCGATTTCAATGGTTGACCCGGGAAGATCCCCCATCATCCGGATCCGAACCAAGTTGCGTCGGCCCCGAGGCCACGGCTTAAAGTTATTTACACCAACAGTCTGATTTGAGTCTAACCGGGAAGGTGTTTCTTTCTGCACTCCTCCGCAACTTAATTCTCGTACACCCATAGGCACATAACCATAATAACTACTGTTACATGCAATTGCAGCTCTTAAAACAACCAATGAGGCACCTTCCTCTCCAAACTCTCCTCTTCTATCGTACCAAGGCTCGGCTTCCACCGTTTGCTCGAATGCTGCCGCCTGAAGAACTCCGTTCCCTCCTCAAACTCCTCTGCCGGCCATTCCGCTCGCTCGCTCTCCGTCACCCCCACCGCGCGCGTGCACGGCGGTTGCTGCATCTTCGTCATCGATCGGGTTGCCGCCGCCAGGACCCGACGGGCCTCGCCCGCCGACAAGCCGGTGGCTCTCCCATGGGCCATCGGAAGCATCACGTACGCCTTACCGGCCTCCAGCATGTGATCCGCGGGGAGCGGTGCAGCGTTGGAGTTGCCGGCGGACAGGGACCGCAGGTCGAGCACGTACTGGCGCGGGTGCTCGAGCATGAGCTCCGCCACGGACGTCCGGCGGTCGAGCTCAAGGACAGTGCCGTCGGGGAGCACGACCTTGCCGTCGTGCGCTTGGCCCGAGAGCAGATTCCCCATAGTAGAGAGAATAGAAGATACGAAGAAGAAGCTGTAGCTGTAGCTGTAGCTGAAGCTGAAGCTGAGGCCGAGGCAATGGAGAGGAGAACGGTGGGTATATTATAGATGGGAGCGGTTCGGAGGTGGGAACGTGAATGCGGCGTTCAAATGGCGCGTGTTCAAGAGTGTTGAAGGAGTCAGCGGACACCAACACTGTCGATCGCGAACCATCCGTTACTCCTCGGGAGGCTCTGATTGGTAGACATCGCGTCTCCTGTTTCGTTGGATGCAGCTGCTGCTGCTCCTCCTCTCCCATTAATAATTCCAATAGTTGACGCCGTGGACTCGAATCGGGCGACCAACCTCGCGACTCCACCAGTCACCATACACCGCGTTCCGGTGGGGCCCAAGTTGCGCAAGTAAGTTGTCCCAATGGGTTCGTCGAAGTTCCTCCGCTCCTGTGTCGTATATTTCGCCACAAAAGCCAAATTGGGCGTGACGTGTCAAACGTGATTTCGTCGAGTCATCGGCCCATTTGTTGTTTCACGTGGTTTTTAGGGTGGAGAGAGAGGGATATGATTGGCTTAAGACTACTGTGAGTGACACTCGGTCCAAATCAATATCGGAAAATTTGAAATGACCAGTTACCCTCAAGTTTAGATTAATCTTTTGTTTGGTTTGGATTGGAGGGAAACATAATCTTGCTTAATGATAAACCACTAAGTTGCAATTGTTGACTAATCAATTTGGAATTGGTTCAAATCGACGACTTCCTCCACATTCATCCAATCAAATCAATAAGCATTGAAAACAATAAGGATTGTAATAATCTGGCGACCTTATTATTGACCACATACATTGCAAAAGAATTTCACGTGCTTTTCACGTGTCAATAAAAGGGTAATATCACAGTTTTAATCGGATTCGGATTCGTGAACGGTGTCGAGAACTGGTCTCCACTGCCCACATCCGCCAACCCGTTTACCACGATACCCGGTCACGTACGCCTCCAACCCCGCAACCTTCCCCTCCGTCCCGATGGCTACTTCCGGGAACACCTGCGTTCCGCCACCACAATCCACCTCCTCCCTCCCCCTCCGCGGTCGGTGGCCAGCGTCGAGCAAGACCTCCATCTGCCGGTCGGAAAGCCGGGACCCGACTCGGCCCACGGGCAGCAGCAGGTAGACCGCCCCAGGCCGCAGCTCCTCGTCCGCCCTCATTGCGTCGGCGCGCCGGGTCCGTTCCACCACGTCTGCGCTCGCCACCACGCGGCCGAGAAACTCCATCATGACCTCGGCGGCGGTGGCTGGTGCCTCCACGAGTCGGACGACGCCGTCGATGCCCACGAGCTTGGCCGTCGCGCCCGCCTTCGGCCTCAGCTGCACGCACGATGCCCAATTGCCCATAGCTTTATGTATTCCTATGCTGTTGGGCTTACTCTTCTCTCTCTGTATACATATAAATATAATATATAGCCGTCAGTAGGAGCAGGAATTCTTCTTTAGCCTGTGCGAGGTTTCATGTTCTGTGAAGTTGATATATAGGGAGAGGGGAGAGAGAGAACGCGTGGCGAGATGGCTCGGTAAAGGCAAAGGACGCGAGATGGCAAAGAAAAGCATGCTTTTCTCTCCACATACTGAGATTTCACACGAGCAAGACGACGAGTCAAGGGAAAAGCATGCTTCACGCTTAGCCAGCGTCGACATCAGACTCGCCAACCTTCTCGTTGAAGCGTGCATGAATTAACAGTCTAATCCGCGTGACATATTTGTGCCAACAAGTCATGCAAAATTATTGTTATTAAGGTTATGGGTCATTTTATTTTAACCCATATTAATTTAATCATGGATCTCTTAAACACTTAAGATTTACTCATATCTAAAATATTTTTTATATTTTTAAAAACATAATATATAAACTCATTCCATCATATCTTACGTGGTATACTAATTTATAATGAATTATTAATATAATGATATATGTAATTATATTTTAAAAATAATTGAGACCTCCAACAAAAGGAGGCGTCGTTATAGAAGTGATCACCAGCAACAGTCCCGAGCCGGTGTTACATAGCATAGCATCATACGCACACAGCCTCTCCCGTGCTGATGACGTGCTTAGGAGTTTTTGGTTTTGCCTTAGGTGGATGTGTGTCGACGCTAGGCATATAGTGGCCTCTTGATCCATTTTCTTCCTCTTGGATATCTTCGTCCCCATTGCCTCTCACTTCGTCCTCTCTTGCGCCCCCACTCATCGTGCCTAAGACTTGGCGATCCAACTTTTCCTCACCTCTACCTCTGTCTCTCCGCCTTTGTTTGCCGCTACGACCTCCGTTGCTTTCTCTTCCTTGACAAGTTAGTCAATGAGAACATTTGCCATCCAATAGATCCATCTTGTCACTTGCTCTCCTCGACCAGTTTATCGAGGAAGAGGAAGTGGCAAACAAAGATGAGAGGCAAAGGTAGGAGAGGCCAAAGGTGAAAGTGAGGGAGAGTTGGACCACCACATCGTATATGCGATAGGTGGGGGCGTAGGAGAGGACAAATTGAGAGGCGATGGGGACTAAGACTCCTAAGAGAAGGAAAATAGACCAGGAGACCACTATGTACCTAGCTATCACAAATTTAGCTAGTTTTGTCTAAGTCGTACGACACCATTACATGTATGTCCGCAAAGATCAACCTCCCCGAAACCTCCTATAGTCCCTTAGGATCTACAAAAGAGAAAATAGGTTAGAGAAAGTGTTTCACTCGAGATCCACAAATAATTATTTTATCGAACACTTTATGGCCAATGCAAGTTATAAACATAGACTTCACAAGCTTTAAACGATCGCACAACAAATGATCCAAATGGTCTATAGATCAAAATCCCTACAATTATTCACATGACACAACCTTTATTTATAAGCCTAAAATAGCCATTAAACTCAACTAAAATGGGGTTGTCAAAGCCTACGGTCAGCCCTCTTCATGTTGTGTAAAGTATGAATAAAATCGAAAGATACGAATATACATGAGCATTACATTAAACATCTCGTTTACAACATTGTCCATGATATAGCGTCAGACTGGTCAACGCATATCCACCTAAGGCAAGACCGAAAGCTCTTGAGCTCGTCATTTGCACGAGAGAGATTGTATGCGTATGACACCTTGCTAGGCAATAGTGGCTCGACACTGTTGTTGTTGGTCATTTTCACGACGATACCTCCTTCGACCATTGATAGATGTCTTAATTTTTTTTAATCTTAAATTATATATGTCATTATATTAATAATTTATTATGAGTCAACATGCTAAATAAGCGGACTCTAACGTTTGTTAACTCAGGTTTGATGTGAGGAACTTATATATTATGTTTTTGAAAATGTAAGAGTTATTTTAGACACTAGTAAACCATAAGGGCTTAAGATGTTCATGACTAAAATAGACATTAACTCTAAATTATATATATCATTATATTAATATTTTTTTGAGTCCGTAGCATTCCGTGGCATTAATAGTGAGACGAGCTAAGTCAAAAATAGAAAAACCCTTGTTATCATGGCATTAATAGTGAGATGTAGCATTCCGTGGAGATGTCTCGTACCAGACTGACTCACTACCGTCTTCCAAGTTGAGGCAACATGCATGGGGTTTCAACTAGTCGTAGACGCTCGGAGCACATCGAGGGCTCACCATGGCCGCCACCGGCACAGTCTTTTGCAGTGCGATCCCAAACGTCTCGCCCATGTCGGGCTTTGACCCTTCGGGTAGACTCCAGTCAAACGAGTGGATCAGCGAACCCAATATGTACTGCACGAGCACAACCCCCGTGCGCACACCGGCGCAGATCCTCCGCCCGGCGCCGAACGGTATGAGCTCGAAGTCATTGCCACGAGGGTCTATCTTGGCGCCCTTCGTCGTCATGAAGCGGTCGGGGTTGAACTCTGGTGGGTGCTCCCACACGTCCGGGTCCCTCCCGATGGCCCAGACGTTGACGAAGAGCTTCGTGTTCTTCGGGATGTAATAGCCGTTGACCTCGCACGCCTGGGTTGAGATCCGTGGGAGGTTGAGAGGCGTGGATGGGTGCTTCCGGAATGATTCCTTGCATATGGCTTGAAGGTACGGGAGGTTTGGTATGTCGGATTCCTCCAGACGCCGGTTTCGGCCGATGACTCCGTCCATCTCGGCCTGGGCTCGCCTGAGGATGCTTGGGTTCAGTTGCATTTCGGCCATTGCCCATTCTATGGTGCCCTTCGAGGTGTCGGTGCCTGCGGTGAACAGATTCTGACACGGCCAGAAGCCAGAAATTAGACTGTGCATGCGTCGTGGTTTGCATGAGCGGGAAAGGTGGTCTTTACCAAAAGAAGAGCCTTGACGTTATCGTTGGTCAGCTTCTCCTCCTCTGGCCCGTCCCGGATCGCCATCACTGCGTCAAGCAAGTCCGGTCTCCCCTCACGTTCACCCTTTGACGCCTCGTGCTCCGCCACCATCCTGCTGAGAACCCGATCGAACTTCTTGTGCAGCTTCTTCATCCGCGCCTCCAGCCCCTGGAGGTCCATCCAAGCCACCGCCGGCAAGAAGTCACTGATGTTGACTTGCGCCGCTAATGTCATGAGTTCCACCACCATGTCCTTGAACTCGTTCGCCTCCGAGCCATTCGTCTCGAACACCCGCCGGCTCAGTATCACCCGCCCGATCATGTTGGCTATGGTATAGATTAGCATCCCCCCTAGCATGACCGGCTCTCCCTTCCGCCCCGATGCATGCATGGATCGCAACATGCGGCCGACCTCGTCGCGCCGCACCCCCGCCCATGACTCGAGCGCCTTGTTGCCGAGCATCTCCAATTTGCAGAGTTTGCGCAGCAACTTCCACTCGGGGCCGTACTCGGCGAAAACAAGGTCCTGACCACCGTAGGCGAGGCGGACGGAGGCGGCGTCGACGGGGCGGTTCGAGAAGTAAGGATCGAGGGTCTTGAGGAAGACTCGGGCGGCGTCCGGAGTAGACGCCACCACCATCCCGAACTGCCCCATTTTGAGGTGCATGACGGGGCCGTAGCGCTTGGCCATGCCGGCCAGTGTGACGTGCGGCGCGCTTCCCAGCAGCGGAAGGGCACCCACCACCGGGAAGCCTCGCGGTCCCGGAGGGAGAGGAGAAAAACACGACAGGAGGCGGGAGACGACGTGGCGAAGGATGTAGTAGAGCGCAACGCATAGGAAAAGCTCACGTAGGAAGGTTGTTGCCATATCCATGGCGGTAATGGTGGACTTACGGAGCGACCTCGATGAATGTGAGTGACGGAGCAAAGGGTGGTCGGTTGCAGGTTTATATATAGCCTCGGAGAAGTGTGGCAGGTGTAGAATAGTAGATGTGGGACGGCGGCGGTGAGAGACTATCACGTGGAACGAGTGGTGAGTGGACGAAGATTAGTATTCACAGACGCGTGCATGCTGAAACAGCTGCTCAAATATTTAACCCGTCAGTCCTGCTTGATGTTGACTTATTGATGTTTATATGATGCGGCCTTCTGTTTTGACCCCTCGACGGCACCGCAAAAGGGTAATCATAAAAAGTCAATACTTCATAAACAGACGAAGCGTCTATTCACAAATAAGCAAAAAGGTGACCATAAAAGTGAATAGTTCATAAACAACTATCAACGGATAAAAATTCAAGGCAAAAAGGATAACTATTATTAGGATAATATTTATTAAGATCAATAAAATAGATTTTCCATTGGCCTTCTTCACCAGTAGGACATCAACCAACCAACCAACCAACCAACTCGAATAATGAAACTCCCAAAGACAGCAAGATAGCACACGAATACAATCTCCGTCCACGAACTGAGTTGGCAAAACGATTGAGATCACCGGGCTGAGAACAATGCTGTTTATTCTCGACTCTCTAATGCTGTGTGGTATTCGGTCGGACTCGGACGTCGACTCGGCCGAGCTGAGTCGGCCTATTTGTGTGGAGATCGCACTCCCGGACCCACGTGTTGACGCGTGTGCGAAGAGGATACGTACTTAAATGAGGCAGGTGAACAAACGAGAGAGAGAGATGGGCTTCTACGACCAATTTCAACTAAATCCCGCACTGACAGAAGCCACGTGTCTAATATATTAAATGAATCTAATTAGCATAACCACGGAGTCGTGTTGCTATAAGGAAATAAAGGAAGACAAACTCTTACTCTTCTCGTCTTTTAGGAGTCACCAACAATTAGTAAGATAACAGCGATCTAAAAGCTAAACGTCTATTGCCCTTAAAAAAGCTTTCAATTCCTACCATCGATCAAATCCGCAATTAAAAGAGCAACAAAAATACAGCACGCTTGTGATTCTAGCTATGTATTAATCAGAAACATTTACCCAATTCTAACAAAGTATATTTGCCATCAAACTCGGGACATCTTTCAACAAGATTACAGAAAAACAAATTGTATTAACTTAAGATAAATATATTTACAAGCAACTAAGAAAGTCACGGATTGAACGTGCAAACGACAAACTATATCGCTAAGATATGTTTGTTCCTTCTTCAACATCACAATGAAATGATTAAAAACCTAACAGGATAAGCAGCTTCAATAAGAACCTGAGGACCAGGGTAGAAAATACCATGAGCTGTTTCGTCTCGGCACAGGGAGCATGTCTACTTGATGTATTGTGACATCCATCGAAAGCCCTCTCCATAGCCCATCTTGCGAACGATGCTACACATGAAGACCTCCAAGGGGCGAACGTTGGTGTCCGCCAGGTTTACCTTGCCCTTGCCGGTGGTGAAATTGCTCAAGCCCAGGTGGTAGCGTAGCTCATCCTCAGATGCTGCATATGGTATGTCAATCTTATTACCCAATATAAGGAACGGCACGTTCGCCAGCGCATCATCTGAAAGGAGGGCATCAAGTTCCTTCTTCGACTCTGCAAACCTCTCCTTGTCAGCTGCATCTACCAAGTAAACCACTGCATCTACCTGCCAAAGAAATTAAAACATCTAACCATAGAATATTTAACTACCATCTTCATGAATGAGATTCAAGTTGTCAATCCTCTTCACCAAAGGCAATATTCAAGATAATAGAATTGCACCTAACTGAACAAACAATTCATCAAGGCTTTGGCCAATTAGAAACTCAAACTTAACCAATGCAGGAACGCACATGACACACAATAGACTTGCTGGTTTTCCTACCTGCATCATATCCACAGCCATCGGTGTTTTCCTGACATATATACTTGCTGGTTTTTGAAGTTCCACCTGCCTATAGTTTTGAAACTCACATACAACCTGATATACTTGGAGTCTCAATAACCTAATGACATTCTTGTTCCACTTAAACAACCATGCAAAGATTGTCACAATCCCAATTGGCAAACTCCAATAACTCATAATTGGAACCTAGAAGAATCCTAAACTCTTAAAAGGCCACTTCTGCTCCAATCCTAAGCTCTTGAAAGCTCAATTTTTAATAAGAGAGAACATTCCATTTTATAAGGTTCTCTTTGGTTTTAAGCTAACTAGATATTTAAGATCAAGCAAACCTATAATTGGAATTGATGAAAAAGGGAAAGGGGCACCCAAAAGCCAAGTTTTCAAAACAATGAATCTACCATCCAATGGAAGGCAGCAACGAAAGTAAATATTATTCATATGGTAGACCCTAACAGTCAAAGCAGAGAAGGGTGTTTGGCATAATGTATGATATTTGTGCGCCCTCTTAAATTAAAGGAAAAAAAAAAGCTTCAAGATAGATGTAAAACTTGCCACACTCCATGGATCAGAATGTCAAGTGCTTAAGAAATAGAATTATCCAAAAAGCTAGTATCCTTCAAATTAGAATATTGAGAATGACGCTTACGGCTAGTAGAAAAGAAAATTATAAGAAATGTTTCCATTAAAAAGATATTAGTTAATGCATGAGGCTCTCACCATTGCATGATTTAACAACTATGCAGTTTTACTATTACAAGTAAGAAGGCTATTTCGATGACTCAAACTGTTGATAAGTTCACAAAAAGAACAATATAACTTACCCTAATTAGCTGGAGTTTACATTTTTTGTTGCCATTGTAGACACTAGATTTGTTCTACATGTCTACATATATCTAGATGGACTTATTAAAAGCATGAGTAGATTAAAATGATACATATCATCTAAAGCCATAAGACATGAAACAGAAAAGAAACCAACATATAATGACAGTAAATTTGTCAAAGGAATAAAAGAGTATAATAACACACATACAGACACAAGAAACAAATGGGAACTCTAGAAAGATTGACATAACAAAGCCAATTCTTCTAACAAAACTTAACCAGGAATAGCCAACTTGGGGGGGTCATGGTTGAGTGATCTGAGCAGCACACGAAAAGTTTAAAATAAATGATCAATTAATTGCTAAGGGACATTTATATGATCAAAATGGAGCATGTCCTCATATTAGTTAAGATTGAAGAGTTATATGCATTTGTGATGATCTCCATTCTCTCATATTACTCCTCCGAAGAAGGGAACCATAAGATTGAATTATTTTAAGGGAAAAATAATGAAAAAGGGCCTTGGATGGAAAATCTCCTCAGGGAAATCAATCATAAATAAAAAATCAAACTCAGTAGTACCAAATCTATGCATATGATAGATGAAGTAAGTTCAAAACTTTCCTTTTAAGAATTGTAATCAAACTGGATATTCATAACTCAAAATTGCAATGTTTCGTTTGCATAAATCAAAAGACAATCTGCACGTGCATTTAAAATAAGCTAATTGTAGCTACTCTCTGCGATAACTTAAGTGAATTAATTACTTGTTATGAGATAACATTCAGTGCAACAATTTTCTTAAGAAAGACATTTTGGAAAATAAGCATAGAATTCTTAACAACTCTTGTTATTTTTCTTTATTCTACTTCACATAGCTCACAACAGATCGCTTCCTACTATGCTATTTCCATCAATGAGATGCGTCGATTAAGAACCAACGGAGATCAAGAAGAACGAATTAAGAGAGTTCCTGATCATAATTATCAGAAAATTCAAACCATTTTATATCTGGAGAAACAATTTAGATGTATCGATGAGATTCTTGGTTGGGGATAAGACCTTCGCATAGTAGTCCTTCCAGACACGGCGAGCGATCTGATGCCCACCCAGATCGAAAGCCTTGAACTTGATCTTCCCGATGCTCAACTCTTCCGACGTCGGATACTGTGTTGGCTGGTGCTGGACCAACCTCTGCCATACAACGAACACCAAAAAATTCACCAAAAAATCAGAAAAAGGTATTCGCAGGCTTCCAACAAGCATAAAAATCAAAGCTTCCAACACAAATCCAAGCTTAATGATTAAAAAATAGACAAAGCGGAAAAGATTAGGAATCCCGAGATTACCTCATCCTTAAGCATGTGAAGCAGAGTCGTTTTCCCCGCATTATCGAGTCCAAGAAATAAGATCTTAGCCTCCTTTTGCCACAGCCCCAACGAGGCGAGGATTCCGTAAAACCAATCTATAAGAAACATGGTCGCCGGCAAGAATCTATCCCCAGATACGACCGAGAAGCCGAAACCTCACACAGTTCTAGCGGATCCCTGACGGAAGAGATCGGATCCAATGATCGAAAGTGGTTGATTGCGATCTGGTGGCCGGAAATCCAACAGCACCAGCGAGGGGGCGGGGGCGAACCCTAGGAGAGAGGGGGGAGTACCGAGAGGACAAAGCAAAGGGTCACGCGTTCGCTACGAAGCCACTGCATAGCGAAGTATTTATATGGGGACGAGCTGGTACCGGACCGGCCTGTTCTGATGTTTCGTATCGGAATGTTACCGGTGTTTTCAGGCCACGACGATGAACACGATTCAAGGGACGAAATCTTGGCTTGGCCCAATAAATTGCGTCGACGGGAAGGACATATCCGTCATTCTACTATAAGTACAACATTCGAACGAGAGGCCCTATAAAATGGATTACATCGACTTCGTGTTCCAAACCCTACTCGGCTCCGAACGAGCATCGAAGCGACCGCTCCGCCTTCTTCCGCAGCTTTGGTTGGTAATACTCTTTCTCCGAATCGACCTTTTCCACCTTCGCTTGGCATATTCCTTTGACGTTTAGCCTTCAAAATCGCCTTTTGGCTTTGGATTCCGTACCATTTTGGCTAATTGTTCGAAACCGTCTTCTCTGGATCTAGAAATGGCTAAGTCGAAGAACCACACGGCTCACAACCAGTCTTACAAAGCTCACAAGAACGGGATCAAAAAGCCCAGAAAGCATCGCCACACCTCCACCAAAGGGGTATTGGTCTTTCTCGATCTTTTCCCTTCTAATCTTATTTTCGCCATTTTGTCTTTTTCTTTCCTTTTTAGTAGATTTTACTAGGCAGTGTATATGGTTCTTCTTGTATGCTTACGTAGTGTTCCCAGATGATGTTTTTCCTCCTTTTTGTTGTATCCTTATGAGATGTATTAATCGGGTTTGCTTTGGTAGCATCTCTGGAATGTTATTTTGCCCGTGGATTTGCTAATTTGCATCAAATATTTGTTTTTTATATTATTTGGGTTCTTATTTATGGGTTTTGCAGATGGATCCAAAGTTTCTGAGGAACCAAAGGTACGCAAGAAAGCATAACAAGAAGAATGGTGCCTCGGGTTCGGAGATGGAGGAGTAGACAATGGAAAATGGATCTAGCTGTATTTTCCCCTTAGGAATTAACTAAGCTTTTGTTCTCGCATTGTTGAACAATATTAATTCGACTTCTGATGAGCAAAAATGGGCACTGTTGGATTGCTTTAGCCAGTATGTCAGACAACTTCTAGGCCAAACTAGTTTTTGTGTCATTATTTATCTTCTATGCAGCAATTTAAATGACTTGTTGATCTTGTGGTTCCAGTTTGTGTTCTCATTCTTGTAAGAGGCTTTTTTAGGGCATCCCAAATAGCAATTTTATTTATCTACTTCTCTCTCCATATAAATGAGTCATAAAATTCTCATGCAATAATTGCCTTCTTAACATTGTGTACTTCTTAATTGAAGTTATTGTTTAGGGATATCTGGATATATATATACTTCATTGATCGGCATCACGTGATAAAGAGTGTATCACGTTCTAATGTTTCATTAAATATGTAATATCACGATGTGCTGTTGTATCACTGTGTTTATAGATTGACATTTCTTGTGAACATAATCCAGATATATTTTATTGTTGTTTTATTCACTGGCTGTGTAAAACTGAATCAGGCAGAAAAAACCCTTGACTTGTGATTCTGCAAAGTGCTAAGGCCTACAAGTCACATGCTTCTTAGAGGACATAACTTTGGCAAACCACTTGTTGATTTTCTCTTTGTGCTCTGAGCTTTTTTTTTTTTTTTTTTTCCTTTTACGTGAGCTTTGTTGCAGTTCATACTTGTTTCATGATCAGTACATCTGTGTTCTTGATGCTGATGAAGGATTTAATGTCTTAAGAATATTGCTGCCAATGAGTAATCAAATAGCAGACTTATGAAATTGGCCTATAAAATGAATGTTTGTTCTTGTGATTGGTCTTGAATCTGAGTATGTCCACAGTCTGGAAGAAATAATTTAATATACTTTTAAACAATCTTAAGGTCTATAAGACTTTATATTAACATATTCAATAGCTTTTGAGAAAAATATTTCTGGTCATGTTCTGTTTAGATTAGCCTTTTAGTTCTTCTGCACTAGGTTATGACCTTGTTTTTGGGGACTACAAATTTGTGATCATTGGATGGAGTTATGAGATTTTTTAGGCTTTTATATATATATATATATATATAAAGCTTTATGGTGTGCTTTCATCTACTCAATGTGGCCAGTTGTTGGATTAGCTCTTTCTCATATTCATGCACCTATTACTTTTGTTGGATGAAATTTTCTGAGTTTTCTTGCACATTATGTTGTATTTTCTATTCATTTAAAGTGTGTCAAATGTTAAATGAAGGTCTGAAAGGATAGTGAAATAGAATTGTTGGATTATCCATTTTGAGATTGTTCACTGGACTTTGGACTGCTGGGAGTTGGCCATAGTAAACGTGTTTTAATGGCTGTTGGAATGCATGTGCTTTCATGTCATTCCTATAGTCTACAAACCTGTAGATATAATGTTGTGAGATACCTGATACAAGCTTTGCAAATTATTTCTCATGTCAAAATTTAGCTATGGACAGGCTAACTAGGAACCTTCGAAGTCCATTTTGAGAATAATAATGCAACTAACAGGTTTTTAGGGTTGATTTGTGACTATGTGAGCAAAAGAGAAGTCCAAATTATTTTTGTCAAAGAGCAAAGAAAACATAAATGTGGCAAAAAAAAAGTTCAACATGATCAAATAGACTAGAAGGAAAGAAGTGTCCTATTAGATTCCAAAGAGAAGAGGAACATGAAAAGAAAAAAAGCAAAAAGAAGTTCATCAAATTATAGTGGTTAACTTGAAAAGATGACAAACGATCCTTGGATTGATTCAATCATAAAAGAAAATATTTATAGGATTGATTCAGTGTACACTTAGAAACTGTATATTTGTAATTATTCTTTTAATGCTTTTTTATCTATACTTAATAAAATACAACTCAATTGTACTCTTCTTAATTCTTCATACTGCACTTGCTTTTGGCATGTGGGTAGCATCTTCTGATCTTTCTTATGACTTACTACCAAATTCTTTTTTTTTTTTGGTCAGTTCCTTGGAGAAAATGAACTTTTTATTGATTTGTTTAGGGGGAGGAGAGATCTGTGGAACAGTCCTTCCATTCTCATGAATGTATTCCAAAACCACAAAATGGTTTCAGTGTAAGAGGTCATTGTTATCACATTGCAGAATGTCATTTAGCTATACCTAAATTTGTCGCATACAGTAGAATGGAAGATTTTTTTATTGATTTGTAGCATCAGTTCCTTGGAGAAAATGATCTTTTTATTGATTTGTTTAGGGGGAGGGGAGATCTGTGGAACAGTCCTTCCATTCTCATGAATGTATTCCAAAACCACAAAATGGTTTCAGTGTAAGAGGTCATTGTTATCACATTGCAGAATGTCATTTAGCTATACCTAAATTTGTAGCATACAGTAGAATGGAAGATTTTTTTACATCTTTCAAGAACTAAATTAAGGGACTTGTGAATAAATCAAAATTTTCAAGAACTAAGTAGGAATATTTTCTAGTGATATGCCTGAAATTTTATCAGCTAAATTTAATACATAAAGCATTGAACTGATAGTGATATATCTGACTCAATCAGATGATGATGTATGAGAATCTAAAATTTTATCCAATGAAATGTACTTAATTGAGGATCTAAAATTTTATCCCATAATTTACATATGAAACAAGTGTTGAAGACCTCATTCCTTTTTCTTTTTTCTTTTTTTTGGAAGAAAGAAGTTTTTGTACATCTGAAAAGACTTTCTATTTATTGTTAAATTCTGAAATAATAAAACATTCGATTTTGTTGTCATAATAAAAAATAATAAGACTTTTATAATCGCACGTGCCATACACGTTCTCCTCCACCAAGACATCCTGATGAGGTGGCACGCCACCATTAGCTAAGCTGAGGGGGGCCGCTCGGAACACGTGCACTGGGCACGCGATTCACGTTGCCAACCCTTGGCACGTGGCGATGCACCCATCCTTCTGATGACGCGGCAGGTGACAAACCATTGGTTGAAAGATATGGGGGCCGCTGCGGGCCTTTTCCACGTGTACGGCAGGCACACGCGACACTCACGAACCCTCGTCACGAGAATGACTTACTGTTCTCGGTGGGATGGTTGAATGAAGTGTGGACTCTCCGTCGCCTCCGCTCCCCCTTCCCACTTCCCCGCTCGATCCAATTATTTATCGGACTACCTGCTTCGAATGAACGCGATGAGGGCTCTCTGCCACCCCGTGCTCCCTTCCTTCTCCTCCTCCACACGCAGCCCAACCCCCTGCCGCCGCCGCCGCCGCCTCCCGACGTTTTCGGCCGCACCCCGCCGACGCGCCGATCGCTGGATCCTCGCCGCCGCCCCGGAGGCCATGGCATCCACCCAGCCCTGGACGGCGCAGGAGCAGGAGAAGGCCAAGGAGGCCAAGCTGTGGGGCGGGCGGTTCGAGGACAGTGTCACCGACGCCGTCGAGCGCTTCAGCGAGTCCGTCTCCTTCGACAAGGCGCTCTACAAGCAGGACATCATGGGTAGCCGCGCCCACGCCCGGATGCTCGCCCACCAGGTGAGTCGTCATGCGTTTGCCATTGTCGGCAGTCCTTGAGCACGAGTTGCTCGAAGAAATCACGCTCGCGGGTGTTAGTTCTTTTCACTTCTGGTGATGCTTTTCAAGGATTATGGTTATGCTTTTACTTCTTTTTCAGGATTCTGGATGAGTTGGGGTAGGAATTGTGGTCATTACTTTTCTTAGTTTTCAGGATTCTGGAAGAGTTTGTGCGAGAGGGGTTGGAATTGGCTCTCAATTTGTTAAGTTGGCGTTTTGGGTTTTAGCTCTACTCTGGAGGGTTCTGTAGAAGGATATCTAACTTTGTTTCATTATGCAGTCTTATCCATCGTTTTGACTCGAAATTTGATCAACTGGACCACAGATGAGCAACCTTGATACCAAAGCTCACCAACCATTTAAAGTTCTTTTAATGTTCAATAGTAGTGTGTTTAAACATTCGGATAAGAACTTTTTCTATGAAATAATCATGTTTATCATCCTGTGAAACGGATGATTTAGTTATGTTTTGGTTGGTGATTTTTAGAAATCTACAGCATGGAGAGAGTTCCAAGAGAATAGAGTGGAAGTCTACTTCAGGTTTTGTGCTACACTACTTGAGCCATTTTATGCAAATCTCATCTCTTGAGAACATCTAACAATGCTGAAAACCATCTATTTTCTGTCAGGGACATGACTAGACTATGCAATGATGCTAGTTTTGGTGAACAAATGGGATATTGTGTTCACTTTAAACGCAAAATGCTTTATTAATTAAATTTCATATATTATGTGAGTTACAAGTTCAGAGTAGACTTTAGAAAAGAAATTATGTTTACATAAGTATAATGAGCGTTTCTATAATGCATTATATTTACGAAGCGACTCTTGAATCAACTTTTGTCACTTTATTTCTTCTGAAGAAGGCATTTCATTTACTAATCATTACTGTGGTGCAGGGTTTAATGACTGTCAGCGATAGAGATAGCATACTGCATGGTCTTGATGAGATAGAGAGACGAATTGAGGCAGGGGAGTTTGTTTGGAGAATGGATAGGGAGGATGTGCACATGAATATTGAAGCTGCACTCACAGAAGTTATCGGGGAACCTGCGAAAAAACTCCACACCGCAAGAAGCCGAAATGATCAAGTTGTAACAGATCTCCGCTTGTGGTGTAGGGAAGCCACTGATAAAATTGTGGCATCCATCAAACAACTTCAGGTTCATACATTTCATTTAGTATGTTGCATTTTTTCCCTGAAAATCTCATTGTTTTTGTCTGAATGCTGCTTATCTTGTAATTGAATGTACAAAAACCATTAATTGTTATTCTCCACATAGACAATTGTGCCTTTTTCATTATCCCTGAATTCCTTACCCACATACTCCCACATGTGCACCATAATTATGAAAATATACCCTTCTGTTTTGACATATGCTATTGTAAATGTAATATTATATCTAACTTTACAAAGTAAAATTCTCATGGCTTGATACAAGTTTTTGTTGGTTCTTTTTGCTCTTCTTTCCTTAATTTGGCATGAAATGCATAATATTTGATAAGTTTGATCAGGTGAGAGTCATGTTTAAAACTTCATATCAATAAATCTATTTAGGCTCATGTTAACCTATTTCTTATAATTACATTATGCGAAATTGGCTAGAGAGAGAAGAAAACATTCATTGTCAAGCCACCAACTGTGTATGTTGGAATTAATTTTGACCTCAAATAAATATTTACACTTTTGAATTATATTTCTTGATTGAAGCATTAATTGTCTCTTGCAGATTATTTTTATTAATTGTGCATCTGGTACAATATATTGTTATGTAGAGACATGCCATTTTCGGTTGTCTCAACCTCTGGATACTCTCCAGAAACATATATGCTATTAGAAACAGCTTGAGGTCATGTTAATTAAAGGCATGCATATAACTATTTTGATGTTCCTATATGCTGAGTCTCAGAGTATGCTATGATCTTTATGCATGTTGAGCTTGACAAAAACATTGTTATCTTAATATAATGTATGGATCTGTGAGGTTGAAAAGTTTCTTGAACATATGGTTACAGGATTTCTTGCTTTAATGGTCTGATGGACTTGATCTATTCTTTTTCCTGTTCAAAATGGTTATACGACATTCTATGAAATATTATTCAATTCTTATATTTTTCAGGTGGCCTTAATCAAATTAGGTTTGAGCAATGAAGGACTGATAGTTCCTGGTTACACTCATCTACAGAGGGCACAACCTGTCTTGCTGCAACATCTCTTGTTATCATATGTTGAACAGGTAATAATCCTGCATACATTTATTTCTAATTGGAGAATAGTAGGCAAATAAAAGTTAGAAATAGAAGATGGAAATATAATTACCAAGAATGTCAGGAAACATGTATGAATTTCTCAATCAATAATAGCCTTTAATAAAGGAGGCAAGATATAGAAACTCATTTTAAAAGCATGTTTGAGGGAATAAGTTCGTGCAATAATGTAGACTTTTCTGATGGTTGAAGTATTTGGTCTAAGAAGATTTCATTTTGGTAGAGAAGGTGAAGCACACTCCATCGGAGTTGATGTGGGCTGGTTTACCAATGTAGATCATGACAGTAATAAGCAGATTCCTTGGTCATACTTACACAAGTGTATATAACTTTTGATCCTTGATATTGCTGAAAAGTGGCTCTGTCAAGTACTTTGTGAAGTCAAGACTGGTTAGTGAGCTCTTTCTCTATGGTTGAAGCATTTGGTCTAAGAAAATTGCTGATTCATTAGAGAAGATGAAGTGCACTACAATGTAGTTGATGTAGGCTAGTTTACTGTTGTGGATCATGAAAGCAGTAAGCTGGTCCTATGTATATGCCTACAAGTGGATGAAATGTTGGTTTGTTGATAGATTGTTTGCTGTACCACCCAAAACAGTATGGTACGGGCAGTATATACCGGTCTAAGCATGGGCCGATATGTCGACTATCCTGTTTCTTGCGGTCCAGTTAAATTAATAGAAAATTCAAAAAAATGGTGGAGCCCTGTCCAAATCAGTATTAAAAACGAAAATAATAATCCTCTTCTCACGTAAGATGCCGCCGCCTTGTTGTTGCCACTTCACCATTGTTGCTTCAACGCTTTCTCGTCATTGTCGTTGATGCTTTGACAATGCCGTTGCCTCGCCATTGCCGCTTCTCTTTTCCTCTTCTTTTTTCTTCTTCCTTCTTCCTTCTCCATATCTTCCTCTTCTTCCTTCTTCCTTCCTCCTTCCTCCTTCCTCCTTCCTCCCTCCACCGCCCTTTCCACTTCTCTCTTTTTCTTCCTTGCCGAACAACCAGTATACATTTGCATATCATGGGCTGGTATACTGATACAGATCGGTACATATCGTTCTGACAAATTACTGGAATGGGTCTGATACCCGAAAAGGCAATCCTTGGTTGTTAGTGCTTACAATGGCTGTATCAAGTACCGTATGAAGTCAAGAATGGCTAGTGAGCATACATATTAAACACTACTTATTCAGCTATCAGGTTACGATACCTTGATCCAGAAACAACTAACTGATTGGCTTAAGTTTAATTTCCTAATGATAAATCTGGAAACTTTAGACTCAAAATATGTTGTCCGTCCAAGCCTTAGATCTTGTATTGGTTGTAGATTTTACATTTTATTCTTTCTCCCAAAGATTTAACTAGACAAATATTTGGCACTAACCCTAAGGTAAGGGGTGGCGGATTTAATGCATGAGACTTTATGTCAATTCAAGGTCTAGGGTGGGTCAATACGCATAGCCTTGTGCTTGTAGAAGATCTACTAGGCATGTTTTACCTTGAGATAAAATGTGGAATTGAGATAGGTTTTGGCTTTACAGAACAATGAGTTCATCATTATTAGTCACATATAGACCTGTAAAATAGACATTAAGCTGTTATGAAAGGTGGTCTTAAGTTCAGGAATTTAAGGGATAATAATAGACATAAAATGGCTTGATAATGATCATAGACCTCACATGACAACTTGCAGAAATGGTCCTTTGCTGGTTGTTAAACCTATCATAATATGTCCATAGAATAACACTGCTTGACCATCATTCGAGTCTTAGACTTGAGAATGCCATTTGGGTAACACCTTTGGCTCCCACTTGGCTTGCCTTCTATGGTCTTGTTTAATAAAGCATCAACTGAAGAAGACATAAGATTTATCTAGAGAAACAAAGAGGATACATTTCTGTATGATGATTTTTCCATCTTAAGATGCATCATAGACAGTGTGTCATTTCTTTCAGTTAAGATGTGAGTTATTTGACTATTTTGTTTGCTCTAACTTATTTGAAAATTTAAACTATGGTCAGATATGTATGTTCCAAGGAACATATTTTTTTTTATAATGACGAGTGTTAATTCTTTGAGTTAAACTTGCATAACTATGTAAGTGATGTGATATGTTGTAGCTTGAACGTGATGTCGGTCGGCTGGTTGATTGCAAGGATCGGATGAACTTCTGCCCCTTAGGTGCTTGTGCGTTGGCTGGTACTGGCCTTCCTATTGACAGATTTCTTACTTCAGATGCTCTGGGATTTACTGCTCCTATGAGAAACAGGTATGTTTATTTTCATATATACCTTTAAATAAAGTTAATCTGTTGTTCATTGTACCTGTATTTCATCAACCCAGCTGTTTCCAGCCTGAACTGCCTGCCATTTGATTTTATGTGATTGTTAAGTATTATCATCATGTGATGACAATTATCTCATTGATTTATCACAATAAAGAAATCAGTTATTTAGAAATCTGTAGCAATTACAAATTCTTTTGTTTCTACAAACACCATTTTTTTTATCATTTTAGTCACTTATGTTCTAAAGTTGATGTCTCCTGTGCACCATTGTACAAATAGTTGACTTTCCACAGGACCCACATTGCTGCCATCATGGATTTTATACATGGAAGGTCATCTCGATAATTTATCCAGCCCAGACTTCATCTATTTACTAGGCTTATCCCTATTCATCATTTTACATAACAGGATGCTTTTTGTTAGTTCAAATGAGAATCTGCAAATTATACCCATATCTGAATGTTCATGTAGACTTGAGGAGGGGAAACACATAGACGTTTTGATAAATAATTAAAAAGACAACTTTATCTGAAAGAAGAGGGGGGTAAGGGAAGAGGCTTCATATCTTAGTGAAAGTGAAAAAGATGACCGCATGTCGTTTGCTTTTATAATGGTTAATTTAATGTTCCAGTGACTTGTTAATTACATTTCCACTGGTGAGATCTAATAACATAAAGGTTCTCATTCACCTTTTTGTCTTGTTGTGTAAGGTTCTCACAAACAAGTTAATGTAGTTAAAAGTGGTCTTCTGATATCTACATTGTTTGGGTATCTTTTTTAGTTCTGATCTCTTCAAGCTACATGCTTGCTGTTTACACTTTTGTTTGGTGGACCATCAAAACATTCAAGACCTTTACCCATGACACTGCAAAGTTGTAATATTGGACCTGCAAACCAACATATACCTACAGAATTTCTTCCTCAATATGGATTTAGAAGAAGTAAGAAAAAAGAAAATAGCTGATCTGCATTAAATAAGTGTAAGCATGGATGGATTAGTTCAAAGATTTAGACAGTCCCTATGTTGCAAGTCATAAATAAGGGCATTATTTGGGGTGCTTCTAAAACAGAATTTCCCTGGATGTCCTTTTGGTCCTCAGTTTTTTTTCCATTATGTGGAAACGGTAGGACATCTTTTTCTATTTATTGGATAAATCAACTAAAATCTCCCAATCCCTTGTTTTGTAACTATTCGTATTATAGTTAATTTTTAACTTTAGTTTGATGTGAAATATTTGTCATGATGAATGAAAATCAAACGGTGATTTATGTAAATATGGCTGTTGCAATTTGTTAATTTAGAATTACATCCTTTTTTCAGTAGATAGTTCGACATTACATTATCGGGTATTTTAAGACTTCTGCTGATATCCATTAATCAGTTGGTGACTCTTTATCACTCCCGGGTTGCAACATGCATTAATTGACACTTTCTAGCAGTTAATCTTTATTCAATACGGCTATGCTACTACTTAAGGATTCTCAAGATGAAACTTCGGAAAGGATTTTCCTGGTCAACTGCAATGTTCTGTTAGTTTCATGACTATAAATAGAGACAAAAGAAACTAATGATAAAAAAATTATGTTGAATATAATTTTTTTTTCACAATTTCTCCTTGCGATTATCATTTTTCATCCAGGTGCTGTTTGATTTGTCCCTAAATATCTCTTTTGTGTAGCATTGATGCAGTATCAGATCGTGATTTTGTCCTGGAGTTTCTGTCAGCTAATTCAATAGCAGCTGTTCATCTTTCACGGCTTGGTGAGGAGTGGGTTTTGTGGGCATCAGAGGAGTTTGGTTTCTTGACCCCAAGCGACTCAGTATCTACTGGAAGCAGCATTATGCCACAGAAGAAAAATCCAGATCCTATGGAACTTGTCCGTGGAAAATCTGCTAGAGTTGTTGGAGATCTTATGACCCTTCTTGTTCTATGCAAAGGGCTTCCGCAAGCATACAATCGTGATCTACAAGTATATATTTGCCACTGAAAATGCTTTTTCCATTTTCCTTTGAGATATAGAATTTCATAATTTTTGTTGCTTCTATATGACGGCGAGGACAATTTCTCTCGAAACAGGAAGACAAAGAACCTCTATTTGACAGTGTTAAGACTGTACTGGGGATGCTTGAAGTAACAACTGAATTTGCGCAGAACATCACATTCAATCATGCAAGAATACGAAAAGTTTTGCCAGCTGGACATCTTGATGCTACTACCCTTGCTGATTATCTTGTGAACAAGGTAAATCTATTGTTGCTTTTGATAATCGGTACAGAATAGTTTTTTTTTTTTTACAAAGTTCGTAATGACCTTAATATTCTTATCCAACCCCCAAAAAATTCCGAACTGTTCTACAAGTTGCTTCAGTTATTAAAACCAATGATCTTTTTAGTTATGAAGTTCAAGAAATGAAGGCAACATGGTAGCTTTAAGGGATTCATCTTCTTTTCTGTTTTTTTTTTCAATTGAACACTTTGGAGACTTCCATGGAAGTTTGTCATCATTGTAAAATATTTTTACTTTTCTATCTTGTTAATAGATAAAGCTCTAAAAGGAATAGGCCTGCTAAGAATGTTCCATACGGTTCAAAATGATGCATAAAAGGCCCATGGGCTTGCTTCTTATTATTCATGAGCAGCTCACTCATTACATTTATCTCTTTACCAATTTCTTGTATTTTATTTCTGTTGTTTGTTTGCACTAGTCAATTTTCCACTTGGCTCTGAAAATTCCTCTCATGTTTGCATTTTCGTTGAACAGGGGCTGCCCTTCAGGACTTCTCATGAGATAGTTGGAAGGTGTGTGGCTTTATGTGTCGCAAGAAACTGTCAGCTTTCGGAGCTTCCTCTTGACCAGCTACAGGGAATTAATTCCATCTTCAAGGAGGATGTTTATGATTTTCTAGGAGTTGAAAATTCAGTTAACAAGTTCTCCTCCTACGGGTCGACAGGTTCAGAATGTGTTGCAGAACAACTCAGCTTCTGGATTTCGAAGCTTCAGATTGGTCAAACGGAAAATGAGAAGACAGAGTAATGACTACAACCTCCTTATTTATGACTACCATTAGCTGGTTGTTCTTTTTTGATGTACTGAGTTATGAATATGGTTGTTGGATGTAACAAAAGCTACTATGCTACAGTGGATGGTTAACACCTGGTCTCATATCTTAGTAAGGTTTATCGAGTCCAAACTCATTGGGTTTTTAGTGAAATTTTTGCCAAGGGATATCTGATTTCAAGATGCTAATAGCTAAAATAACCTATACTGTGTCATGAATTTTCCGCAAATTGTGTTCTTTAGATTCTAATTATCATGAATTGAAATGTGATTTTCTCTCTTTTTCTTAGACAACAGTCCTGTCTTGTCCAGTTAAAACAGATGTCTGGGGGACAGGAACTTAACAACTCAAATGAAATATCTTTTTTCTATTTTTCTCTCCTTAAAATTATACCTGCACAATGTGTTACATGACAATGATCAAGCTGAATTTTTTTTGGAGGTGGTCTTCTTACTTTTAAACACAGGATGCTATATATCCTCGAATCTGGGTTTTTGATAGTTGCAAAAGCGTGTATAAAGATTAAGATTCTGGTGACGGTGTTGGAATTCCTGCCAAAGATGTAATAAATCCATAAATCTGTGGCAATAATGAACTAAAACCACATTGTCCTTGCAAAGACTGAAAACAACGTTAAACCAATCTACCAATGCACAAGTTATGATGTTGGTCTACATCATTATCTAAATAAATCCTTACTCTTCTGGTTCATGGTTTACGGTTTCAGGTTGTGAGCCTGGTTGAATCATGTTCATCAATGACTCGAGCACATTCTTAACAATACTTTGCTAGTCACCTTCCAGTAAGAATCGCTCAACCGTTGCGATTGCAGATTGAGTCATGTGCCAGGATTAATCACCAGATTGGCTGCATAAGATAAAGGGAGGTTAGTGCAGATTCTAAAATTAAGTAAAAGAAGGGTTAGAACTGCACCTGAACTTGAGGCTCTGTTATCCATATGTGGTATATGATTCAGAGAACTGCACCTGAACTTGAGGCTCTGTTATCCATATTTGGTATATGATTCAGAACTCCAGAATGCTCCTCAGCAGCTGCTTCCAGAAATGCAATATCTTACAAATTGAGGAAAAAAACCAAATTTAGTTAAATAACATGATCATCGATGTAGATATGTAAGTCGATGAGCAAGATAAACCTGAGCTTGGCCACTTATCATCAGCAAGTCCAGTTGGTGGCAGAAAACCAGTTGGCAAATAAGCATCAACAGATTCACTGATACATCCCAAATTGTTTGGCTTGTTCTCATCAACGAGTCTAAATGGTGGCACAGGTTGTCCAGTCGGCAAATTAGCACCAAAAGACTGAGCCATGTATCCAGAATTGCCAACATACCTAGTAGAAAGATCTGTAGTTCCCTGATTACCAAAATGGTCTGTGAATGAGTGATACAAGTTATTAGTTTGCTGGTTGAACATGTGTAGCAACTGTGGGATGGTGCTAGAATATTGGATCCCACTGCGGACCACCCCAAAAAGTGGAGACGTATCGTTTTCGAACAAATTGTGACTCAACCTAAACAAGTGTTTGTTTTCGAGCAATAATTTGTCATAAGGTTTCCGGAAACTCCCTTCTCTGAACTCAAGATGGTGTCTCCTGAAAGAAATATAGACAAGTGCATAAACTTTGTAAAGAAGAAGGATCTTATTGCACTTTATAATTACAATTTAAGAAAAACCAGTTTATTTTGGTATCATTTCAGATCGATTGCAAACTTTAAAAACATAGAAATATAGCTGAAATGGAGGCCAACCAACAGTCCGCTTATTCAGTGCGATTATAGAAAGGGAATGTACATATTAATCATAAGATTTGATAAACTGAATTGAGGCAAAACAATTGCAGTAAGGCATTCTTCCGGTGTGATTGTGCTGGTTGATCCAAGGAGGTGGGAAAGAAAGAAACGATGGCAGATGTTACTCTTAGCAGGAAATGGAATTTTCCTCTTGGAAAAGGAGGAAACTGAAATAATTTAATATAAAATCATAAGAAATCAAGAGATTTAATATAAAAGAATGCTACTATCAGTTGACCTAACTTGATTTCATTTAAGCAAAGAATTCTAGACTTTCTTTTGTAGTTTCACTGCTTGCTCCGGGTAAACTACTGCTCAGGATAATTTGACCAAACGGAGATTTTGCAGGCTTCTGCATGTATCTTTGCCAGGTTAATATGGTAACTTCAAACGACACTTATAATTCTGAATGCTTCATCACAAAGAGAATGTGGAGGAACTCGGCTTATATGAGTGGCATCTCTACATTGGCTTTATGCTTTAAACGAGGGCTAAAATGACTGAGGATGATTGTAAAAGAGAGTTTCTTTTGGTAGTTCATGGAGGAATCTATTTCGCTGAAGCACTTAGCCATAACTGAGACTCTTTAAGTCCTGTAAAATTTCATGAAGCAGAACATGTCTATAAAATGCAACCAAAGCTAAATATTCTGGGGCTATTCAAGCTCAAACAGATAAGGCAGTAAAATTACGATGGAGATTCTTGATCTATTGAATGAATTTTGGAATCATGCAAGATCTATAGGTTTGCTCAGACTGAAGTTTATGGAGTTTACCTCTGTAGTCTTTGCTATCCTTACTCACTTGGTGTTTCTTCTATTTCTTGTCAGCTAAATAGATATTTCAAAGATGCTCAATTCCACATCATAGTTGGTAGCTTGTAGAATTTAGTTTAAAATTTTCTGTTTAATGAGGTGTTTTGGCTTATTATGTACCTGTACAGTTCTTGTAAATATAAGAAAATTTTTTCTCACAAGAAAGCATTACAAGCAAAGTTTAAGTTTACATACCTATATAAGCGAGATTGATCTTCAGTAAAGTCAGGAATTGGTTGCCACATGGGGTGCCTTCTTGGATCAGAAGAAACTAGTTCAAAGAGTTGTGGTGGTTTTTTTAGCTGCCCAAAAATTATCCATAAGTCACATGAAAACAACAATATGCCAACATTTTTAGCTGAAATTTTTTTGGTATAATTTTGAACAGAATATTCGTACAAAAACATAATTTGTTTGCTCATATAGGAGAAGTGGAAATGTACAACTGAATAATGCTTTTTCATAGAGGGAATCAAGTCTAACCTCAACTTCTAGGATGTCAGGTTGCTTGTCAGCGAAGTGGGCTCTAATTGCCGAGATCTCAGACCATTGGATCTCGAATTTTTTCTTAGATCCACATCTTAACATCTCCCACACAAATTTCTTTTTACCATAGAAACACTTGGCTGCTATATCACCTTCACCCACCGATACACACTACAATGGCAATAGAGGTAATTACTGAATTACAAACATTGAACACTAAGCTTAAGTTTAATATTTGCTTCAGCTCATAGAAAGTGAACCTACCTGCCATGAACCAATCTTCAGCATCAGTACTGGAACATTTATAATTCTTAATTTATCAGCTCGAGGTTCAGCATTGAGCTTATCATTTCCTGTATTTTGTTCTTCCAAGCTATTGTTTTGAGTTAATTCACTTGAAAGATTAATCTTCCTTTGCAGCTTCATATGGATGGAGTTCACAAATGATTCAGTTTTGTTCAACCACAGGCCCAGAGGACCTGATTCTTGATCTATCTGTAAATAAAAAACAGCATAAGTACAGTTAGTGTTCAACAGAGTATATCCAAATCTACTTAAATTGCAGGCAAACTAAGAAATATCAGATAATTTTGTTAGAATTAGTGTACCTTTGCTTCACTCATCCTGATCACTGATATTGCAAGGAATAGTAATCCAAGATAACTACAGCAAATCTGAAAACAGAAAAGAAATATCAGAGAACTATAAATATATACAACCTAAAATATACCAAAATATACAATGAAATTCCAACAATGATATGAAGACCTACAGACTAGTAATAGAAAATCCATTAAATCTACTGTAAATGATATATATAGGATACAAAATCTATATCGTATAATAAAATCAATTTTTCTTTCAAACTGAGTCCTTTTCAAGTCAAACATGATCCAACCTAGTCATGCATCAAGCTTGACTTGTCAAGAATAACAAACACTAAATTCTAGTTTGAACTTGATGTAATTCAAATAAGACGAGCTCGAGTAGAACACAAGCTTTTTCCGTCTCTGTTTGTGGGCCGGACTGCCCTAAACCCTAAAACCCAACCTGATAACCAGTGGATGCTTTCATATCCCAACACCATTTCCTGAGGCAAATGCTGTGCCTCGATTTCCCTAACCAACCTACCTGTTGAAGGCACTGAAAAGACCACAGATCATAATCCAGGTGGCGGAGGTGCACGTCCAGGCAACCGCTGATCTCCAGCCGTCAGCCTACAATGAGGCAGGAGGCCGCCTTCGGTTCCCTCCCAAGCTAGCAGAGGGAGGGGATGGGAGGAGAAAGAATCAGTCACCATCCCCCAAAGAAAAGGCTCGTGGCAGCAGAGTTAAGAGACGGATCAACTAGAACATGGTGACCATAACATGCCTCCATTGCCCTCATCGATCAACCAGAACAGAGAAAATTCTTACTGTTAGGACTTGCCCAATTCCCAATCTATCAAATCATGGAAGAAGGCACAAAAAGTCACCACAGATTACTCCCTATTCAAGAAGCATATGTATTAACCCTAAACACCTACCCGAGAGGATCCGTGTAATTCCTGTTCAAAGATCGAACCGCAGCGATGCTCATCAATAGTTTACCTACTTCTTGATGCGCACCTCCCGGTTCAAGCGAGGTCGATCGACGACATCGAGGAGGAGGAAGGTTTAGATCGGATTGAAGCGCGCTTACCTCGAATCTCGAATGAGTCGGGGGTTCACAGGGCGCAGCGCTCACTGGTTCGAGGATCGACAATCGGAGGAGCGAGCGGCCCTCCACCGATACAACCAACGCCGGGGTCTCTATAATTACAAAGAGAGAAGCGCGCGAAGTGGAGAGGAATCCCATCTTATAATCACTACCTCCGTAACCCAACTCACCCGCCAAATTGAAGTGGTTATGCCCTTTTTTTCCGCACCATACTAAAACTACGTTTGAAATATATATATATATATATATAAACACATTTTTAATTTTTTTTACTGATTATTATATTAATTTTTTCGCCTTTTTTACCTGGAAAATTTTTCTTTTGCTTTTTATATTGATTGCATAAGAGATTAAGAGTAAGAATCATTAACGCTTTAGGCTTAAGCAATAATACTCATTGATCTTAGAAATTAGACCATTAGTCAGAGAGTTCTTTGTACCATCACTCAGATTTTGACTTTGGGTTAAGTCTACTACTGCTCCTCGAGATCCATTTGAAGTCAACATGTCATTACTTCTCTACTTTTCCATCTAATTTTTCCTTTCTAATTTTTCCTTTCTCTATAATGTTATATACAGAATAAGATGGTTGCCACCACCACTGGTTCTTCCCTTCCTCGTTCCTATCGGAAGCTAAGTACACGCTACACTGCAGCCTAAGGTTGCTATAAGAACTTTGTGTGGTCATACTAATGGCACAGTAGTCTTTCACTCGTTCACGTTGTACCACTCCAAGGTGCAGTAAATATCTACGAGCCTGTGGATGTCGTGCCCTCCACTTGGCTCCAAGGAGATAAGAAATGTGTGTCCTCCAATGCACCATGAAACCAATCAAATAGCTCAGGATTGCAGCCTCCCACTCACAGTACCAACCGCAAGAAGAAGCAGGCAGTAACCATGGCGACGACAGTATGTGGCGTGAGCCTCTCCACCCGAAGGGCTGTGTTCGTGAAGGCGGAGCCGCTTAGGCCGCGACAGACCCACGCAAGGCTCCTCCCTTTGCTCGACCGCGGTGTTCGCCGCCGCCGCAGCACGGTGCTCGTGGCGAGCGCGCCGTCGACGCCGCCCGACATCTCCGAGAAGGTCTCGGAGAGCATCAAGAAGGCGGAGGAGGCGTGCGCGGGGGACGCGGTGGCCGGGGAGTGCGCGGCGGCGTGGGACGAGGTGGAGGAGCTCAGCGCCGCGGCGAGCCACGCCAGGGACAAGCTCAAGACTGACTCCGACCCCCTGGAGAACTACTGCAAGGACAACCCCGAGACCGACGAGTGCCGCACCTACGACAACTGAAGTAGTAATCGAGGAGAGGCAGTGGAGAAGGTGATCCAGACACACTGCGTCACTGCATGATGCTTGCAGAAACTTGTGGTGGCTTCTCTTTGCCTAAACTTCTACTTGCATCTGAACTCTATTGTATTACAGCTGCTTTGACTCTGCAATAGCATTACAGTTTATGTACTCACTATTTAATGAAGGCAATGGGAAATTGGTGTTAATATCTTGTTGGAGACACACACAGCAATAGGCTATTTTTGTATGTTTATTTTATTTTGTGCAAGATTCATGCATAAATCATCTCTGCAAGATCATAAAGTCATTTCAATCTTTTCAATAGCATTATTATCTAAAATAACTATTACCTATTTACATCTCTGCTGCAGGACTCTACAAATATATATAGTAAATACTTTTCATTTGCAATTGCCCAGAAAGAGTGTAGTTTGTTCATTATGATACCCTTCTTCATAAATGTAAAGTTTTTATCATCAAGCAGTGAAGAAAATACTTGTATCCCCACTAATTTTTCAGACAGTAAAGCTCAGATGTTGATAGGCCCAAACTAAATTGCTAAGGGGCAATATTTTGGCTAATGGTGAAGAAGAGTTGAGTGTTTTAGTTACATCAGATTGGTACCAAACTCTGTTCATAGAGATAATATGAAAGAAAAATATGGCAGTCTACCAAGCTTTCAAGGGTATAAGTGGAAATATCAAATTCAGAAAGGTAGAGAGAGAGATATGCATAAATATGTCTCAAAGTTGAATATATATATATACACACACAAAAGGCAAAGGCCTAACTCTATATTTATAAATGAACATGGCCTTGGTGTGAGGTGTTGGTGGAGGCTGATCACTACATTTTAAATTGAAGGATCAAAATGAACAGTGACAGCAACTTTTAACATTTTCTGTGAAGTGCACAAGAATGATCAATATGGTCTCCATGTCATTGTTTGTGGTTGGTGGCAGCCCTGATTTGAGCTACTAAATGCCAAAACTTCAATACCATTTCTCAGTTGAACAACCCTTGGATGACAGATTTAGCCATGCCTTGATTTCCAAAATACCAAGTTAATTAGGTAGTGGTACAACCTGAAACAGAACAGAAATACAAGAATTTTGATGATACACTTGTTCACTTCATTAATCCATAGCATGACTATGCACATAAAGATTCAGCATGATGTATCAACATTATGAAATATCATACTGAAATTTGAAATATTTTTCACTAAATTCCAAGCAACAACAAGGTCCATAAGGTCAAGACTAGAATATATGTACCACAAAATTGGGTGAAAAAACTCAAGCACAGGTGATGAATTGTAAATCTTGCACAAAAGTCTTGCTCAAGTTGGAGAGAAGATGCAGCAATTGAGTGGCAGAAACAAGCTAAATAGCAGCCTGGAATGTACATGTAAAAAGAGTATCAAGCAAGAATGAAGCATGTCAGTAGCTTCATTAGAGGCTGCAATTTTTGACATTGTTAATAAAGTTGCTTCCAAGGAAGATTCCACCTAACATGGCTCACTGTATACATTATAACTGGCATCATATTATGTTGGGTGTAGGTAAAGGAGTGGTTTTCCATCAATATAATATGTATTTATGCATAAAAAATCAAAGGTGACAGTGACTCAAAGAGAATATATATAGTGCACAAGCATGATCAATATGGCACCTGTCTTGATTCTAGTCTACCTAATAAGTTGAAATAGCCTTTCAACTACAGATTTGGCCATGCCTGTAGCATGCAAAGAACATAATTAATTGAAGAATCACATAACCTGGGCTAGGAAACAATTTACAAAGTCATGCAATCACCATCACCGACCCTCAATAATGATTGCTCATGGAGACTTAACAAAGTATATATTAACATTCAGAAACACCATGAGGCATCAAAAATATGTTTCAGAGTTTTCAAGCTACATCTGTGTGTATGGAGATTAAGACCAGATATAGTAGAGCACAGATTGTTTGTTACAGAACTCAAGATGGAAAACCAGAGGCAGAAACAAGCACAAGTAGCATCCTTCCTGCACAGAGCAAGCATCAACCAAGAATGGAGAACGTTGGTTTCAAATAAAGCAAACATCTTCCAGGTAAAGCTTCTGCAGTAGCAACAAGTAGAGAACAGAGGCCTTTTGATTACCATCAATATACATGTATTTTAGTAGGCCATCAAAGCCACAGTCTCAAAGTAGCCTCTGTGAGTTTTTCCCAAGTATAGTTAGATCATTAGCTGATTCAGCTTTGAGTATGGGTTTCAGATACAGCAAAAGTTAAATAATGACAAGGATGATTGTGTTATGTCAGCCATTAGTTGATAGAGAATAGTTTAGGTCAGGTTGGCAAAGAGAAAATTCATTAGTATTTCACAAACAACAGCAATGTACAAATTTTGACAGTATAAGAGAGTGCATTATCGCATCGGTTTTCCGACAACCAAGATTCACAAGTTCCTACTTATCCTAGAGAGATTATTAGTAAACATATGAAAAAGCATCCTACTGTGCTCACTAATAAAGAGTACTTCAAAACCAAAGGAAAGTTTGATAATTGCAAAGAGCCAACAAGGAAAGCATCCTGAAACAGTGAGCTTGATTAACTTGAACTAAAAGATATGAAAACATGTGCATGCATCTGCGAACAGCGCATTTAGAGTTTACCGATGACTTAGAATAATTGTTACGACAATCTGTCTCATAGAGCTAATTAGGAAGAAGTTTCTCACTTCTACAGTTCTAAATGTAATAATAGACGATCTGCCCTTTTTTTAAAGAACCAAATTCATGACCACTTTGTTCGGTTAACACAGTGACATCCATATATATAAGATTTAGAATTGAAAGCACAGATTATTTGCTCTGAACTGAATTCAAGCAGTGCCGACACAATCATTATCCGATAGGTGTTCCTAAAAATCATGGACATCCAATGAATGTTTGCAAATGACATAGTAAAAACCTTGAAGAGATGACAACAACTATAACATAAAACTAAAGCCAGAGATTCCAAAGACCATTGAAAGAATCATTTTGTTCTCATTTCAAGATCTACACCAATCAACAATAACAAAAATCACATGCAAATGATATAATCAGAGAAAATCTTTTAAGCAGCCAAAGCAACATTTGCTGAAAGGTAAAATTACAATAAGCACACAACCATACATCACTTACTGACTCGAACCAAAGAAAAAGCTAATTTACTGCGACTCAACAAGATGAAAGCATAAGCAGCAAAACAAGGAACTAATAGCCCAATCAATGGAGACACATGCTAGATAGACCTTACACAACAATGACATTTCAGAACTGCAACATGTCAGCATTGGCCATGATTGGTTGTGCCGCACGGGGAAGCTGCAATGGCTTCAGGAGAGGATCTGGTATCTCCGGTATGTCCATGGCCATTCCACTGACCTCCTCGATGAAACGGAGAACAGAGTTGATCGAGTGCAGTCTCTCTGTCAATTCACTCAGCTGAGCCCTTAGAATAGCGTTCTCAGATTCCACCTTGACGTACTGCTGTGTCGCCAGATTGATCTGCACGTCGATCTGGCTGTTTTGGTTCTTGAGCTGCTCGGCTTGGTTTATCAGATCATCGAGATGCTGCTGCTTCCTCATCCTAGACCTTCTTGCGGACTCCCTGTTCGAAATCATCCTCTTTCTCTTCCTCTCATCGGACGTCGGCTGCGAGTCTCCTTCAGAACTCGAAGCGCGGCGGACCGGAATGGAAGACATACTCTTTAGCAGGGGTGGTTCTCTGATTCTAAGCTAATAGAAATTGGTTTGAACGGAAAAAAATGAAATGAAATGACTGGATCACGCAAAGAGACTTAGTTCATGAGATCACATAGAACCAGTAGAGGAGGACCACGGAGAAGGAGTGGAGGAAGCAGACGCTGAGAGTAGCAAGATTCATAAAGGGTAGAAACTGGTTTTCGACAGAATTAGAGACGAAAACATCAAGATCATCAGCCCCCTCTAATTACTTGCAAGAACAAAGACCAACACCGAAATAACAGATCTTTCAAGAAAAGATTGGCCTCCAAATAACAGATTTTGAGAAGCGCAAGCTCTCTAAACGGAAGGGTCGATTCCAAAGATCGGATTCTGAGGATCGGGGCTAAAAGACAACAACCCAAAAGCCAAAATCAACCCCGAAAGATCAGATTTTAAACCTGGAGGTGTATCCTAAGAAGGATCCCAGCCAAGGATAAACCAGAAGCCACAGAAACCAAAGAAAGGAACTAACCCTTAAGAAAAGGAAAGGAAACAGAGAAAAGAAAGGAGACAAAGAACACTTATCTGGAACGGAAGCCAAAACCTAATCCACCCACACAGCAACCAAACGAATGAAAGAAGAGAAAAGAAGCCATCGGCTTGTCTATTTATAGAGGAAGCCGGGGCATTTTGGGACGACGTCATCGTCTACTTCGGTGCCCTCAAACGTGGGCGATGACTTCAGCTGGGCCGGCTCGATGCGGTGGTTTCGTGCGCTGGAACGCCATGGTTGGAGGAGCAGAGCTGTCAAGGAAGCGTGTTCAACTTGCCAACTATGTATCGCCGGAAGGGAAGCTTCCCTACAGGTTCCTAAAAAGTATCGGTAAAATTACGTAAACATCCTCACACAAACTCAGAATATATATATATATATATAATTTTTATATTATTAAAATAAAAAAATTTATTTATTTGATTTTGTTGAGTATGATGTAGTAGATACGAATATTAAGGAAGGTAAAAAAAAATCAAATGAATGAGAATATATAAAAAAATGTAAGAGTCATGGTGCTATAACAAATATAAATGAGTTCATATTTTCTTAAATTCAACATTAATACAAGTCTAAAAGATATAATAGTTTTAATATTCCAACTAAATAATTCTCATTGTTAAATCCATCATTTCTAAGTGTTATTATAGATAAAAAAATTTGACTGAGAATTTCACTTGAGGATAAAAAATTTATTTATATATAACTCATATTTTCTCTTTAGTTCAAGAATATAAAATAAATATATCTCATTTCTTATTTCTTATTTTCTTGGTTATGAGCTCTTGAATGACCAAGTCATTAAAAAAAAATCAGAAATTTAGTATAAGTTCAATCAATTAGATATGTATAGAGACCGAACAATATCGTACCGTATCGGTGTTTCGATGTTGGCTCAGTACAATATGGTATCGATGTATCGAGCAGTACATTAAGGTGTACTGAACGGTACACCAGCCTGTAGCACAGTCCGTCCGGTAACGAACGATCTACGTACCGATAACCTATCGGACCGGTACGTACCGTCCGACGGTACAATTCGGTATGACAGGCCTTGATAGAGACTATTTTGTATAGTCTCTAAATACTTATTTAATAAAATAATATTTAGTGTATATTCGATAAGCTATTTCGATCTTTAAAAATTAAGATAATACAATTGGACTCGTATGTCTGAGTCTCAGTTTTCCAAAGATAATAATCAAGAAAATAAAATAATCGATGAAAATGATTTGGGTTTATTAGGACACCAAACAAAGTAACATTTAAATATATTTATTGAATAATATATTAAAGGATGAAAGATGCCATTTCCAAACTCGAAAGGAGAGACATGTAAAATAACTCGTAAAGTGAAAAATCAGAAACATTAGTTGGCTTTGACTGTAACCTTTCGTTAGATCCAATGTGTAAGTGGGAATATTCCTTTAGGATAATATTTCTTTTGTTAGTAATGGAGGGTTAGTAAATAAATCCCAAGTTGGAATGATCAAAACAAGATTCTTTCCTTAGTCTCTAAGGAAAGAAATGGAATAATTTTATTTACATCACCAACCTTCTCATCTGCCTTCTTAATGCTTACTATCTCATCAATTATAATATATAATATTATTATCTAGTTTTTAATTATGTGCAAACAAATTTGGGAAGCACTATTCAAAAATCGTATGTGCCTTCGCAAGCGAGTTGATTTCTACAGTTGCTTTCCTCTGTATATGGGTTGACCCTCTTGGTCATGCTTGCACCTCCTGGTGCAAGTTAGTCTTGTTGGTTACCCCTCTCCTCTTGCTTGATCTATACCTCTGTCGGCAGGCTAATTATGTCGACCACAATGTTCCTAAGTCCAAAGAGGACACATAAGCGATAGTGAAGGTAACACGGAGAAGAATCAATAGTGTATTACAGGAGACGACATTGGCCCGAAGAGATATGGATAAAATGATCTTTTCATTCAGTCAAAAATATTTTATGAAAATTTTAATAATTAAGATGTTTTACTAAAAAAATTTATATTTATTTAAAGAGGAAAGTGAAAGCATGCTTGTACATGTTAACTCTCCTTTTCAATTGTTTCATTGTATAATATTTTAATATTAAAAAATAGATTGCAATTTCAGAAACTTTATTGTTGAGAAATCAATTTTTTGTCAACAATTGCCTGTATGCAAAGAGGGAAATAGCTTAAGCATAACTTTTCTCTGTATTTTATGATGAATCATTTTAATATTAGTAGAATTTAAAGCCCTTCTTCTATCCTGCATAGGAAAAAACTCCAAACATTATCTATGGTATTTAAAATTATATTCTTGGATGATTCATCTTTTTTTCTAATAATATATTATTTCCTCACCCATTGCATGCATATTTTTTATAGACACTCTTTTTTATATATATATAACTTTGAAACAACTCCTTTGTGAGTAACATCTAAAACATGATATCATAAAACAAGTTGGCATCTTTCATCATTTGGTAAATTAATGATCACAACAAATTTGGGATTCAATGTAAATAAATAACAAAGTGTATATTTGGTATTAATCTTTTATGCAAATTGTTTGTTTGGTGGCATCTTTCATATGGTTGATGAATCCCACACCATACAGTGGTGGCATTGCTGTGCCAGGTTACAAAGATAGCATGGGTATGTATCTCTTCTTAAGAATGCAATGCTGGATTGGCTGAAAGAAAATTCTTTTACCTGCTCTTGGGGGCTTCTTTCTCCCACCTGGATACTCCAACCTTGTGTAAAGAATTTAATTTGATAGTGGGCTTCTTCAAGACTTGTGAGAGGACAATCAACTCTAGACAACTTTGCAGCTCTTGCCAAAATCAATCAGTGATAAGGCATATGTAAGAACAAATACATCATAGTTTAGTTCACCTTGTTACATTGGCTGAAACTTCTGATAGGACACATAACTGGACTGTCATGGTTTAGTGGCAGACATGTCTCACCAATTTGACCATTGTCACATAAAATCATCTAAAAATCTACTTGAAGATTTGTGTTCCATATATCAAAGTATTACACAATCCTAATAACATTGCCCTCATTCACCACAACTCATGTTCCAAAAGTTGAATTCATGCTCAAGAACACAAACAAAAGCTTCTTCAGCCTTTCGTATAATATCACTAGAAGCCTTCTCCAAGCACCTGTCTGCAATCTTTTGTAGCGAGCGGCAATAGTGCCCAAAATTAGCACTGCCCCATCTCTGGCAGGTCTCCATAAGTTCTTCTGGAGTCTTTGAACTGCTATCAAGGCAGAGAGAGAAGCTCTCCTGGTAGACAGTTTCAATGGCCCAAAAAGCAGTGATGGCTACAGCATAATCGACCTCTGGAAGCATCAAACTTTGTAGAAACCTGTCATTGACATTAAAAGTATTTAGCTTCATCTGCTATGCTTGCAACTATCTGGATTCCCACTTTAATCTCAAGAAGAAGGGTTTTGTCTGATATCTCAAAGAACACAGATTGAAAAATGTTCCTAGTTCTTCGACGAATAATTATTTGCAATTATGTTCTCCGGATCTTGACGATGATTCTATGGGAGAAAAGGCAATATGTTTGAAAATATGCTCCTAAGGTAGACCTATCGTTTCATATACCCATATGCACCTGACCAATTTTCACCAGTCCAATTGAGGACCAACAGTGGACCACAGCTCTAAATCAATTGGTCTTCATTATTTTATTATTATTATTGGTGATATTAGATGGTATAGGACAGTGATCGCCTGGTATCATATCGGCCCGACAAGGAATCAAAATCAATATTAAACTGAGATTTTAAACTTTGGTTAGAGCCAGGAAAAGTTACCTGCAATACTCCAGATTAGCCTTTTGCGGAACAATACCAACTAGTTTAACGTCCCACTTGGAAGCTTCTTTTCGAAACCAAGCTAGCTCATCACTTAAAGATGCCATACCACCTAAGAGTATTTCCATGTCTGATTCATCATCCGAGTGCTTCCAAGCCTTTAGCAGAACACTTGCTAGAAAGGGGACAAATTCTTTCACAAATATATAATCCTGTGCCTGCTCATTTTTATAAAAGGATTGATAACATGATTATATAGAAAATGTTAACTAATCAGAAATTTGAAGAAAAAAGAATTGCACCATGAACATATAAAGGGCTGAGGAAGGTTACAGTCCTCTATGTGAATGATCAGCTGCTCACTAGAGAATTAAATATATTGGGTATCCTTGTAACTAATTGCTGATATGCGATTATAGAAATCCTGAGCAAGTATGATATTTGGATATCCTGAGCTTTTACTGGTGATACAGGGGTATAATCAACTGATCAACCCTTTGTACCTTTTAGAATGACTACTGATTTCTACATGTATGATTCAGTGTCACAGTGTTCTTGTGCCAAGAAGCAAGTCAAAAATAACACAAATCAGCAGTATGGTTAATACATAATACACAGGACAATTAAAAATAAGTATCTGTATTATTGAGGCATAATGGCTGATGATAAGTGGTAATTGCAGTATGTTCTTTGGTATTTCTTCCACATTTCTAGGAGAGTGAAGAGATAGTTCTGGAAGCCCATTAAACATGTCTAACTCAGATGTCTTTTATCCTCTTAAAGCATGATAATAAATGAGTTGAAAACACCCAAAGACCACACTTGCTTCCTGCAGAAAGGAAGATAACAACATTCAAGAAGATTCTGTATCCAACACAACCCTTCAACTTACTCGCTAAGAAACAACAGAACTTGCCATGGAACTCACTCTGCCACTGCACAATGACATCATAGGCATTAAGCAATGGGAATATAGAACAAGAATGAAGTGAGCAACCAAGCAAAAGAAGAGGAGAAGATGCGGATGATTTGAGGAAAAAGATGTAGTATAACAAATCAAAGTGCTATACTGTATAACAAATCAAGTGCTATAATGTATTAATATGTGGATGTTGGTGACTTATTAGAGCAGAAATAACAAAAAATGCACTAACTCAACATTTTTGGTACAACAGTTGACATGGTTATTGCTGCGTGATCCAGTACATAAAGGTTGCCACAGATAAACATTGTCATAATTCTCTTTAAAGCAGCGATGAAAAGAAAATGTCAAGCTGATTTTTTACTTTCTTAATTCTCATACAAACCCTAAATCACTTTTTTTTTTCCTTTTGACAGAGGTCATCTAACGTCGGATGCTAGAAGGATAGTTTCGATGGACTTGTGTGCTAAAAAATTCAGCTTGTTTAGCACAACATTTAAACCATAGAGTGTTGCCAAGTTATCCCTTCAAAAGCCATGGAGCCTGTTGCTGTTCAAATATTTTACAGAAGAAAAAAAGATGACTCTGTGATGAAGAAAAAAGATGACTCTTTGCAAAGAAAATCTCCGTAATTCAACCAAAGACATTTGTACAACGAACCATCATTTCAAGAATAGCCAGCATGCCAGAAAGCTAGTTATCTTATATGTTACCTAGATGGAGGAAGAAGAAACTATATTTAAACCCAAATCCACTATTATCGTGTCGATGCAAAGAACTACTATATGCCACTGCTCCGATTCATGAATGTGCAAATTTCGAGAAATCAAAAGCTTCCTCTGAAAAGAGAGCAATCAAAAGAATGAACAAACCATATGATGAACACAAATAAATAATATAGTGGTGAAACTAATAGTTGTATTTGGCAAGACTGGACTGAAGAATTGATGAAAAATGGTACCTTTCTCTCATCAAACGTACGTATCGGTAGTAAATAAAAAAACTGGAGTTTGGACATCAAAACTGGAGTTGCACTTCATGCTGATAACCAAAAAATCTAGACATTGTCACAGTCAAATATTCACCCTCCTAGCTAGCAAGAAAAATTTAGCTAAAAGCTTTTAAATAAGACAATTACCCGCAAAAGTGTGCGAGAACATCGAAATATTCCTTTTTGTCTGATAAAAAAGATTTAAGATGATACCTAACACAACAAAAGGAAGCGTTTGGATCGATTTCTTACGAGCCATCGCTTGAAGGCGGAGAGGTCGACGGAACCATCGGAGATGCCGACGACGAAGGGGTGCTGGGTCGCGCGATCGTACATCGGACGGTGGCTCTTCACCCACGAGGCTATTCTCCCCATGTCGCCGCTGCTTCTTCGGCTCTCCATCGTCCTCACGGACGCCGCCTTGTCCCATTGCTGTGTAGAGATATAAGATGATGTGACTTTTGCACATCAACCCCTATCAGTTAATTATTTTACATTTTTATTATTTATAAATGATTTCTTCAACAACTTTATTTATATATACAAAAATATTTATTAGTAAATAAATATTTTTTTAATTTCAACATTTTTTTGGAGCAATTATGTGCTGATGATGATATTGACGATTTGAGATGATCATTAGAATATATGGAGCATGTTCTTCACTACTAAATTAAAATTGAAGCATCAAAGTAAGACTTTAATTTCTCACTTTAGAAAAAATCTACTAATGGATGATGGAGAAGTTAAACCTCACTAAAATATATTCTATTCAAGATTATTATACAATTTTTCTAAAGGGGGATCAAAATTGTTGATTTTTTAATTAAAAATAGGATAATTTAATTTGAGTTGTAATTTCCATTATATAAAATTGATGACCAAACAAAAATTACCCATTATGTATATATATATATATATATATATAACGATCAGGAGAGACGTGCGTGTGGGTTCACGCATCCTCCAATCACAACCAGGTAAGTAGACGGGTAACCATTAAGTGAGCACGGAAAGAAAGCATGGGGCTTTTTGTTGCTGGCACGTGTCGTATGTGATCCTACGACATCATGGGCCACGGAGTTGAAAGGTGGCCCAATGGGAGGGGCGCATTTGATGTTTGGTCGCTCGTCTATGGTACCGGAGCAGACCGACGTCTTCCTCCTTGGCTCTGTTACCCTCGACGCGGTCGTCGACGCTTTTGGTTGCGTTTGGAATCTGGATGCCCAAAATTAGACGGAGACACTCGGGAAGTCGTCTTTTCCCACTCACAGTCACCGCCTCGAGCTCCGAATCGCTGAGAAGTCTGAGAGGTGAGGGTGGGGGTTAGGGTTTCAGGTGCGGATGATGGACTTCCAGAAGCGCCGGGTTCAACTCCTGCTCTTCATCGCCGGTCTGATAACCCTCAGCATGACAGGTTCGCCTTGGTTCGACCTCTCTACTTCGCGTTTCTCCTCTGGAATCGTCCCTTAATTTATGCCTCTTTTGTGTGATGAGCGTCTTTCATTTGGTCGGAGTTGGGCTTCGACATGGTTGCGGCTGTGATGCTGATCTCTTTCTATGGGGTTTATAAATGCGTGGGTTTGGGGAATCGACGTCTTTGACTCTGATTATGGCATGGTGGACTAGTGAATGGAGGATATGGGCTTAGTAACTAATGATTGTTATGTTTTAGGGCTCGGAAACATCGATGCACTCAGTACTGGGATAAATGAGGTGCATTATAGCGGAGCAAAAAGTTCATAACCGTATAGAGTTAACATAAAGCTTTTCTATTGTTCATGCAATGATTTGGTCGTGGAGAGTGTCTAATAGAATCAATGATCGGTTGGATGGGATGATATGCAGTGTAAAATGCAGCGTATGTTCTTCTTTCATTAATGAATTCAGCAGTACAATAAGATGTGCCATATTGTCATATGTAATTGTTTGTTTACTAGAAGCTAATCTATCTGGTTGACTACAGAGATATTGCCTACAAAAAGATGTTTATGCTGAATGTTGTGCTCCGTTTAATAGGAGTAACATTGATCCAGATCAGGGGTTGGCTTGATCATACTTGATCTTGCCCATCCCCTTAATCTCCAGTTTATAGGTAATCTCCAGTTTATACCTATCCTCACCCTCACACTGTATTGGTACGGGGATCCCCATCCCCATCTTTCAGTGCACCATCAAAGACAGAAGGAGGTCAGAAAAGGAGCGAGCGTGAGAGAGAGAGAGAGAGAGAGAGAGAGAGAGAAAGAGGGAGAGAGTAGGGTCAATCAGAGGGTTGGCACTATTGGAGGTATGAAATCACCACTAAGAGAAATATATATGTAGAGAGAGAGAGAGAGAGACGCTGAACCTGCAAGGTCAAGGACTTTTAACATGAACACCACCAACAAGATATCAGAGTTACGTTTAATGGGGTCCCTTCTGATATTTGAGTTAGACAGGTAAGTAGGCTAAGCTTAAGGTAGCAATTAGATGAGACTACAACCTTAGACCCTAGGCAAAATTTATAGGTATGAGAGGTTGTTTGATAGTGATAGCAACTTCTTGCCATTTCTACCTCAAGCCAAATAAGGATTCGCTGATGTAGCAGAGCAGACTGTAACTGCTCACAGGATGAGGGCAATCCTTCTGTATTACTCTATATTGGCAGTTTCTCTGTGTAGATCTTGCAATTTATTTTTTTATATTGCTTTTTTTATATTTAAAGTTTCATTTTCTTTTGTCATTCATTCATCTAACTATTTGGATTACATAAACTAAATTACTACTGTGTGATATTGGCTTCTTGTAAAAAAACATAAATTTTGTATAAAATTGTTCCTACTTACTTAAGCATTAGAATCCACTAAGATTTGTGCCTCCCTCTCCACTTGAATATAAATCCATTCCTCCCCTATATGAAAGGAAAATGTGTGTCGCTGAAGTGTATTAGGATTAGGGATTGAGTCTTGAAAGAGGATACACAAAGGAAAGGTTGGGTTAGTGTATTTTAAGACTCATGTCAACCTTCGGGATTTCATCAAAACACAAGTCAGACTCCAAATAACCAAGGAGTACCAGCCCCAGTTTTGCTGAGATTTAGTAGATTTTATCTGAGTGTGCACTTGGGTTTTCATGTCACATTGATCACTGCAGTGAAATTTTCCTTTTACTACACTTAAATATGGTGTGATGGCCTTTGGCAGGGATATACTTCATCATGATTCATCTAAATGAGTGAATAAGTGTCTGCATAATTATTGTGTTGGACTTTCTAATTATCCGTCATCATTAAATAGGATGTGCTATGATTTGGGAACTATATATATTAGGCCACCAGTAAAATAACGTAGTTTGAGTGAGTTTGTAATGATCTTGCCTCTGATTGATGGGAATGACTTATAGAAGCCTGTCTCGATCATTTTCAGCTGACATTACTAGTTTCAGCTAAAAGTACTAGTATTAATTAACCACAACCACCATAATTGATCCAATCACATTCTCCCTCCGCTTTCTCTTCTGATGATTTTTTTAGCAATACATCATGTGTTATTAACCTAGACCATCTACAGGGTATAGGTGAGGTTCATTCCAGTTTTGGTTAATTAAGTGTCCTTTGAAACTGCATTCATATGACTTCTCATGTGAACCATTATGATTCATAGTTGACTATTGTACCTAACCTTAGTACAGTAAATGCTACTTCCTGTTCAATCTTCAGTATCTTCCTCGTTTATGGTTTAGGAGGTAGTCATAAGATAGAACAGTGGTCTATTTCTTCTCTATTCTCTACTCCAACCTTTTTCAGCTTCTTCTCACACCCTAGCTAGGCAACTTATTTTGCCTATTAATTCAGCACTTCTTGCATGAATAAGTAATCAGTCTATTCAGGCCTATGAGGAAAAAGAATTAAATCTAATGCTTGAACGTCAATTCTTGCTTTTAATTTTATGCTCAAAAGCCACTATTAGTAGTTTCTTATGCTCTCGTTGTTTGAAGTAACATGATAAGAGTTTTAGTATTGCTTCTAGTTTGATATATCAAATTTAAGGAGACACTAGAAATGAAAGGCTGTGGGTTTGGTAAAGGCGCATGGATTAGCATTTGATCAATTTAGGTACAATGATAAAGATGTTGATGATACTTGGGAATGATTTATTCTTCGTTTTGAAAGAATTTATGTCGAGTAGTTATGTTGTAGAGCTTAATCATGTGATTAGTCCTCGTGTCATTGACTGTTGCATCAATTAGTTGACTCGCCTCTTGAACCAGAAGCATGTCGAGGAGAAATTGTCGTGGTCTTCTTTATATCAGATTGTGAGAATATGGCACACCTTGTGGGTACTGGTGTTTTTCCCACCACATTTGTGATATAGCCTTAAGTCTGGGTTGTGGAAAGGAGGTGTGTTATTCTGGAGTTCGATACTTCCTGAAGAAACACTTCAAAGAGTGAGTATAGTCCTCCAAAGAAAATGGATTTTATTCTCTTTTAACACACTGCACTACTTTCACACCATGCTCTACTCAGTAGATCACTAAGGATCAAGGTTCTGTGTGACCGAACACTAAGGTTTAAGGATTTGTGCAATCTCTGTTTGACAGATTTGTGTGAATACAGATGTAGAGGGTCAAAACGAAATTTTGTGGAACTGGAATCCCTGATGAATATAATCCCAATCCGATATGTTCTTCACTACCTTCATCAGAAACTTTTAAGAGAGTGATATTGATTTGATCAACTTTGCTATGTCATCTTTTATCAGTCTCATTCTCTTCTATTTGATTAGCACTTTGCTTGCTTGTTTCAACCTTGAGAGAAATTTGTCAATGTGAAAGTTTAGTTCTGTAATGGTGACCATACAAAGATCAACATAAGAAAATGGAATGCCTACTCTTTTAGTGACTTGCATCAGTCCGCAATAATAGTTCTACTGAGCTTCTTATTGAAAAGTCCCACTCTTTTAAGATGGGAAAGAATCAAACTAACCAAGCAAATTAGGGACACTTTATGAAGTAGTATTAAATGGTAACTGTACTTATGGGTGTAGTATTTACACGAAATCAAGTATTTACAAGAATAAAGTGATATAACGTGAGCCTTATCAGCAGTGGAGCTAGAGTTGCACTTACCTGAGAAAAAGTAAAGAGCGCATACAGGAGGCTCAATCAAATACTTTGCTTGGTCATGCACAATGTTGTCTGCATTTTACGATTCAATGATCTGGATCAAAGTGGTGCTTAAAAATCTGGATCTTCTCTCCAAATCAGGATTCCGTAGGATCATAACAAGCAGCCTTGTTAAAATTTTCCATGTTTTTTGAGTCAGTAATTATAACAAATTTTTAGACTTCAAAAGTAGTTCGGTTATAACATTTCCGAATAAAGATCATTAATGTTTGGTTATTTAATAATTTTGAAGTTAATTTAGACTTCAAATTTTAGGTGTTTCTTTTTTTTTGGAAAAATAAATATCGTATTGACTCATTTAGGAAACCATTGGATAAAGAAACTCTGATATTCATTTCTTGAGCATGTTGCAGTGCACTAAAGGGAGGTGCATAGAGGGTTTCCTGGTAGAAGTAAACATGCTTTTAATTTATTTTCTTTCTATTTTTTAGAATGGTGTTTATTCTTCATTCATCCAATTTAGAACTAACTTTATTTCCCATTGAATTCATGATTTCTTAAATGAATCACTTCTAAAAAAAATAGAGAAGTATATTGATTCACAATTATTCACAAACTGATCCTGCCTGAGATCTTCTACAATTTGTGGTGCAATCCTGATCATTAAAAGCTTACATGATGGTGTAATCACCTTTATACTCCATTTATCTTCTAATAAGAAGAAATGTGGTGAGGAACACATTTCAGTTATGTTCAAGAAACATTGAACACAAACCAGCTGATGACACAACGATATGTTTTTTTTTTACACGGGTACCTAAGAGTTACTACGCCAGCAAAAGAACCACTAGCTATATGGAAAAGGTTCTGAAGAGTGATGCTAGATTCTTTACTGGGTTTCGATTTGCCTACTGCTGATAACTCCTGCTTAAGAATTTTTGGGCATGTTATTTGAGGTCCATGTAGCTCAAGTTATTCCAGTTGGTTACTTGGTTGTGACAAATGGCATCAAAACATTTGTGAATGCCAAGTGGATCACATAATCCATGTGAGATCTTTTGCATGGACCACAACAAAATGACAATTATCATGTGCATCGAGATGGGAATTTATTCAGGTCAATCCTGATGTTGGAATATGGAAGATTCTGGGCTAGCCTTGATAAGTGATGGATACCTAGATAAGAATTTTGTACTGTCCTTGACAAGATTAGGAACTTGAGTAGGGAACTTGGACATCCAAATCCTCAGAAGATGAGAAATGATTGGATTTTATATCTGAGTAGATTAGCCTGCTATTAATAATTTGGGTTTTAGTAATCATGGGACACATTAGATAATGCTTGTTATTTACATGTTGTGCCAGTTGACCACCTTGTCATGACAGTAAAACGATCTTACTAAAATTAATCTTCAACATATATTTCTTATCCCTATTTATTTACATCCATTTCTTCGGAACCAACCAAATCATTTTTAATGCAACATCTATTTCTTGTTTCATTTGTGGGCACATGATTTACAGACATATCTACTCTCTATCACTCTGTTTCTCTTGCAGCTGAAAAATTCAGGGAATTTGTTGGAGAGGAAGCTTCATCCAAAAGTGGGAAGTTTACATTTTTAAATTGCTTTGACATGGGATCTGGAAGTCTTGCCTGTGTGGTCAAAGAGGGGGTGAAGCTCTATGTATACAATATCAGAAATGCACATGTGGAAAGAGCAAGGCAACTAGCAACCGAGATTGCTCTAACTGAGGCATTGACAGAAGGTCTCAGCGCCAGTGTGGCCGCAAAGCAGGCCCAGAAAACTGGAGCAAAAGCTGCAAAGGAGGCTTCTAGGAAGGCCAAGCGCATTTTAGGTCCAATCTTATCGTCGGGGTGGGATTTTTTTGAAGCCTTGTACTTTGGGGGAACCATGACAGAGGGCTTCCTCAGAGGGGCTGGCACCTTATTTGGGACCTATGCAGGAGGCTACCATGGAGAGCAGAGACTGGGAAGATTTGGTTATCTTATGGGCAGCCATCTTGGTAGCTGGGTGGGAGGAAGGATGGGCCTGATGGTGTATGATATTGTAAATGGAATTGACTACTTGCTCCATTTTGTTCAACCAGAAGAAGAAACTAGCTCTGGTTCCGAAGATGCATATAACTCAAGAGAAAATGTCGACTATGAAAACCCTAGTGAGCAAAACCCTGAAGCTTCTGAGGACTGGCGACTCTTCTGAAACAATCAGTTAAGTTAGATTCTAGTTATTGGAGTCGTGTATAATAACTTTTCCTCATATTCCATCTATCATTACTATTTGCCTCCCTCCTGTTTGAGCAGGCAATGAAATGTCTGACATTATTAGTCATGGGATCCATGGTGCATAGAGTTTCTTATTGCTATTGAACTTAAATTGTTGTAGCTGGTGACAGCAATTATATGGTGGCTGAAGCCTATCTTTTCCTTGTTTCCTTTCTACAGAAACATGGCTGAAGTGCATCAGTTTGTGATCTGTTCCCACCATGCTTGATCTATTTGAACAGGCAATCAGTTTGCATGATGAATGAAGTAAATGTCCGACATTATTAGTCATGGGATCCATGTTGCATAGAGTTTCTTATTGCTATTGAACTTAAATTGTTAAAGCTGGTGACAGCATTGATATGGTGGCTGAAGCCTTTCTTTTTCCCTGTTTCCTTTCTACAGAAACATGGCTGAAGTGCATCAGTTTGTGATCTGTTCCCACCATGCTTGATCTGTTTGAACAGGCAATCAGTTTGCATGATGAATGAAGTAAATGTCTGACATTATTAGTCATGGGATCCATGGTGCCAGCTGGCTGAAGCCTTTCTTTTCCTTGTTTCCTTTCTCCAGAAACATGGCTGAAGTGCATCAGTTTGTGAACTGTTCCCACCATGCTTAATCTGATGACAACTATGTCTTTTTTTTTTCTAGGTCTAGAGAATTTAATCATCAGATCAAAATATAATATTCACAGAGGCAGTAGAAAGGTCTTAATGTCCCCCACAATGTTGTTTGATGCCACATGAACAATGCAACTCTTTGCTGAGTTTAAAGTCCACATGATAGCCACATGATATATATACAGAGATACAGGAAACCCTGTCTACAAGCTCTTCATAATTTCTAGATTTGAACATTCAAGTAGTCCAAACTTAGCAGGCCTCAACAACACTATTTGAGGCCCATAAACAGATGAGTACATTAATTAGCAGGGATAACCAGAACACACATCACAATACAACCAAAAAGAAGGCAGATATAGCCTTTTACCAGTTAAGCCATTATCCACTCTATGATAAATGCATAGCTAGCAATTCTATGCAACATCCTTCACATAGGAATCATGAGCAGCAGCAAGTGGCCCAAAACAAGCTTGTGAACTGGATCCAATTGCTCAAGGACCAATTGCACCCCTGTCAAAGTACAACATGGTCCCACTGGATCCACCACTCACCCCCTCCATCAGCGCGTATCGCATGTCATCGGACGGCTTCCAGTGTCTTTTTCTTTGGTTGATGAACCAGTTGTTGATTTGCTTCTGGTCAAGGCCTGTCTTCTCTGCTAGCTTTGCCTTCTCCTCTTCCTGCACATACCATTCCCAATAAGTTAAGCCTCATTACATGATAATCTACCATAAAATGACTGTCACCCTGAGCTAGTAACGAAGAAGCTGAACATGAACTTTATGGGACGAAGAACTCAGTAAGAGATTACAGTTGGATACGGCCATCTGTAGTGAGTGTTCCACCAGTCTAATAGCATCAACCGTGCATCCTTCGGTAGCTTTCCCTTCTTCCTCTTCTTCAAGAATTCCTTGCGCAGATTGCTCAGATAGCCACTATACTTCTTCAGCAGCATCTCCTTCAATTCTTGGTCGGCCAGGCGTGAACCGCATTCCTGGCCTTCGGATGTTTCCAGATCTCCACAACATAGTTCTTCAGAGGATCCAATCATTTCCTCTGAGAAATATACCCATGAGTGTCAAATCATGTTATAAATATGACCATAGTGAACACATAACAAAATATCAAACTACAATGACACATCTCACAACTGGTCAGATACATGTATTTGACACATACATACAACACAAGTCCAATATAGATGCTGGTCACAGTTGAATAAATAAATGACCAGTAAGTGCATGATCACCAGTGAGAAAATTCTAATATATTAAACGACTTAAGGAAATAAAATGCTCAAATAGAAAAGCCAATAATCGGTTAAGATCTGACATTAATTAATTCATGCAATAGCTCTAAGCCAAGAATGCACACCAGAGAATTTCTAATTGGCACTAGCCATCAAACAACAAGAAAAAAATAAAGAGAACCAAAGTTATCACAAGAACCATTGAGAACTCAACCATATCATGGTGTGCGCATCACAAGAAGAAAGAAATCATATGTGGTCCGCATGAGCTAGAGGAATTGTTTGGACACAACCAATTCCTAACAATCTCCAATTCTAGTTCCTATTTCACTCGACCACATTTTCTAAACGAACCTGATGTTTGATCCTCAAGAGCAGCACATTCAGACAAAAATTAGCAAGAAACAATGAAGCAAATGCATGCGTCAAGTTTTAGACAGTTTGATATCCATCACATCACTAATAGGCGAATAGGATAAGATCCTTCTTGTTTATCCATTGAACAATTCCAAAATGTAAGCCAATACTCGTAAGGCTAAATATTCCACAAACACTAACGAAAGCATGTCTAACACAAAAATCGTAAGTATTAAAACATGCTATAACAGTACTAAGACATGAGCACCCTTAACCAAGGCCATGATTGGATCATAATTTCCCCTAATTTAAACTGTTTTAAGATTGCAGTGAGAGCATATCAGATCACCATGATTGACAAAATGCAAAACAAAATATTTAAATAACTAATAAATTTAGAACAGCAAGAAAAAGTATGTTATGTTAATATGATAAATGCTTGGGTTAAATAAGATGATGAATTTTAAAGATGTAGATTTAATGGTTGATACATATTACGCATCTATGCTCCATAAAATGTGTATCCATCATGGAGAAGTTCACCCGATACTAGATATTAGACTGAGTAAACACAGAAAAGGTTCATGAAACCACAACAAAAGTGACTGTTTATAATTACTTTCTGCAGCCTTTTGTACAAACAAAAGAGAAGAGCAATCAATTATTATAATCCTCAACAACTATTAAGTCATAGACAATTTATCAGTCATGGTAAGATGTACTCTCAATGCAAGCTTAGGACAAGGTGGATATGTCAACATTAGCATCACTATAAACGCAATTGCTCAATGGGATCTATTTTTCTTCCCACGAGGGAAGCTATAGATCGTAGGATTATTCTGAAAAGGAAATAAAACTCAATAATAGAAAATAATTCTAAAGCATGAACCTCAAGAGCAGCATGCTTGACAATAATAAACAAGAATAACAGATGCTAATTGAGCAAAGGAATGCATCAAAGGTGCAGGAAAGTTTGACATACACCATATCACAAAAAAGACTCTTTTCTAGGAAATCACACGAATGTTTCTTTGATTTATATGATCCAGTTAATTACAAAGTGGCATTGATATTTCGCTTAAACTAGCTTGGACAGTTTAAATAATTGCTTGTCAAATAACTAAAAATATGTGTCGGCTCCTCAATTCCACAAAGAGGCATAACCCTGAAATCTGAGAGGTCTCCTAAGTTCAGCATGACATGATTCAGAGGTCATTGCACTTCCTAACCATGCACTCTGGCCTCTGCCCCTCCACATGGTGAAATGAGAAAAGCTTATAAACTATTGAGACAGACACATGAAAGATTAAAGGAAAACCAAATTTTAGAATCTTCAAATGTATTTTAAAGTTTTACCATGTAGATATAAATAAACAATTTTATCACAAAATGTAGGCATTTGGGATTCTAATTAGGATATGTTCTTAAAAAGAAAATATGGAAGCCTCAACACTCAATATGGCTTAAGAAGAAGGTAATCGTGATTGCAAGAACATATAAGCACATTGTTCTTTGTTTTTGGGGAAAAACCAAGAGATATCATGAAAAAGAGATCCAGGAAAGATGGTATACAGGACCTGTCAACTAGGAACAGATTAAGCAAGTATGCAACATAAGAACATATGGCTATTTTCATCTCAAGATTAAACAGAAAAACTGGGAATTCTTGACAGACAAAGACATCCAAACATCAAGAGACACAAAATTAGAAAAAGGTTAGTGTGCTCATGCATGAAAGAGATATATTCATCAGTTAAATCGGATTTTAGAAATGCCATAGTGAAAAGAGACTTTCAGATGTTGTCTCAATAAAAATTCTAATTCTGTCAAATTAAGCAAACTTGCAAGTGTATTTTCGGCTCCGGATCCACATTGAATCATATATTCTTTCCATAGGCACTTTGATTTAATTCGACTTCATTATCTGCATTATAGATGTAGATCAAGTGTCATTTCCATTTCAACAGAGAGCTTTGTTTCCATCTAGTTCTGTACAATACAGCAAAAGACACCTTATAAATCGTAGTGATTAATAAGTTATTACATTCTCGTGTACTTTATCATGTTCGACAAGCTTGAGGGATTACGAATCCATTGAACTCTGATGCACGAGAGGCATGGGGAAGAAGTGGGCAAGGGCGTTACTTTCCCAACGATAAGAAGGATCGGTGATGCCTGGCACAAGGCAACGGCACAGAAAAAATATTATTTCATGGGCAAAATTAGATGTCATTATGTGGAGGTAAAAGCAAGAACAAGTATTAGGAAAACAGTTCCACATCATTTACGTGAAAACTCGTCGAATCTAAAATTTGCCTGCACATCATTACAGAGTCATTCAGTTTAAAGTGGATGCAGACATACTAAATTAAACGCTTGTACTACAAAAAATATGCACTCCAAATTTCCACTTTTTCTGGTTAGATCAACATAGAATAATAACAAGTTTGTTTGACTATCAAATATGGACGACCTTTTGCTATTAAAGATCCCAACTAATGATTTGTAGGCTTGAACGGTAAGATTGCCAATACAATTGCAAGGGGAAAAGGGTTTTCTTATTTTGTTTCTTGTGACTGCGGAGAGAGAGATGTAATCACTCATAACTTTCACAGAACAAAACAAAATAAATAGTTCCCAACTTACTTTCTATAGCATATGATAAGTGATAGATAATGTGATATCTACCCAACATATTAGGAAATTCTTAAGAATCTTTACATGATGACCATAAGATTGCGGCCACTCTTCCCAAGAAAAATGCAGTAAAAAATTTTCAACAAATAGTGATTTGCTGTAGTTATCGCACACTAAATTTATGAAAACAAGACTTTTGATGGAAATCAAAAGTCTAGTTTGTCTGATAAAGATGCATTACGACCGGTAATCATCATGATAATCCGACCAAAGTTGTTCTAAAACTTACATCCAACTACAGTATCGTAATCCGCAAGACCTCCCAGTAAATTCTTCATGATTGTTCTTAATATCGTCAACCTTCGAGAGACTTTAATTTATTGTTTATCCCTTCGGCAAACATCAAAGATGCCACTTAGTCTAATAAAAACAGGTGGTTTACATCGCATGCCGGTACAGATAATAATAAGATCAAATCAAGAGACCCAACTCTTATTACAGATTAGGCAACCACAAAATGTAACTAAGAAAAACCCTAGTAATTGATTCCACAGAAGATTCAATAACATGCCATGTTGAACAACTCTAACGAGGTCAACTGTTCTTGGATGGGCAAGCATCAAGCTTTTGGCACACCCAGTGACAACATAAAATACAGAAAAGAATGCTGCAGACACATTGAGCAAAATGAAATGAGTCCTACAACAGTGATAGTAAGCAGTATCTTTGATGAACACTGTTACACATTGATATATTGAGCTAATGAAGAATGATAAAGAGATAAAAAAGAAGCATTAGAGCAGCCATGGAAGCTGCAAAATCTTTGGTCAACTATCTTAAGATGAACTCTCATCTTTTTTCTTGGCTTGGAGAGAAGGGAATCCAAAGCCGTACCATGATCTCAATTCTTCTTTTCGCAATAGGAGATTGATCGGACAACTCGTTCACGACTCTGGAAGATAAAGAAGCCAAGGCAGGGAGAAAGAAGACCTACAACGTTGGACCGATCCCTACGCCATTGCCTATTCTGACACTGCTGCGCCCCAGTTGCATGGACACGATTTGACTGCTCACTACCCCAACCCTACCACTCCACCTGCTCTCTCTCTCTCTCTCTCTCTCTCTCTCTCTCTCTAATTCAACGCACCGACCCCTTCATCTTCACACCAAGGCTTAAATAATGATTAGCATTTACCGGAAGGAGAATTGCCGGTGGCCGCAGCGGCGACAGCGGCAGCGGCAGCGGCAGCGGCAGCAGCAGCAGAAGAGGATCCTTTGCATAGTTTGGTGAGCTGCATCTCGATATCGTTGAGGAACGAAGCAGCCTCGTCGAAGGGCTTCAGGAGCTCCTCCTTGTACCGGACCAATACATGACAGTATGATTCCTGCAACCAAAGCCTAAATCACCCGTGGAGAGAGAGAGAGAGCAGTAGTTGAAATGATGTAGCAGCTTGTTGGAGTCCTCCATGTTACCATGAACTCATCCAGCTCCGGATCAGCTCCGATCTCGCCACCGCCCATGCTGGAGTACCTCTCCCTCCCGATCTCTTCCAAAAGCGTCGCCACCTCCGGCGGCGCCCCCACCTTCGCGTGAAGGACCGACACATCACATGTGATAATCCATCAACAGCTCTTAGATTCTTCCCAATCTTTACGCTACTGTTATATATGTGCATACGAGTACTAATACCTTCTGACACTCGATGTAGGCGGATAGAAGAGATGGGTAGCGAGGATGGTTCGCGATCTGAGCTTTGATCAGATCCGTCAGATCCGACCCACCGCCGCCGCTGCTTCCTGTCACCTCCGACGCCTCGCTTGTCCCCTGGCAGCTGGACGCCAACCCTACTGCCGGCGTCTCCCCTCCCCCCAGTATTCCCGGATGTATGCTGAACAGATCTTCCATCCCACCTCTGAGATGTTGCTTCTAATAGTAGACGAATCAGCACGATTAGGACAAGAAGAACAAGGTAAGTGCACGGAGGAACAGATGGCGCACAGACTTACCAAAAGGAAAGATAAGGATAAAGCCGGAGATGGAGGAGTCAGGAAGAATCAGGAAGCCCAGAGGTGCTAAATATAGCAGAAGGTTGCTAAAGCTGGGAAGAGAGGAGATGAGATAATGAGCGAGCTCTCCACTTCTGGCGACGGCGAAGCGCAGCTTCCATATGCCACTACTACCGCCGCTGGGGAGCAGGAAGAACAAAGCAGGAACAGCAGCAGCACAGAAGAGCAAGTCATCTCCCACCTTTTCCTGTCTCCTTTGGCTTCAAATAAATAAAAATCAATGGTCTTTCTAACCAAAACAATTGGTAGAAAACACGAGAGAGAGAGAGAGAGAGAGAGAGAGAGAGAAGGGGGAGGGTGCGCACGTGGAAGCACGGTCCTTGATGCAACCCAACAGTGGTAGGAACAGTGGGCGAGAGGAAGAGGCCGAGGAGATGGGGAACGGGAGCGACCGCCCGTATTTACAGCCGTCCCATCATCATTGACGGAGACGTCACGTCCGGCCACGCGTCCGGTGGGCAGCTGGCGTCGGCCTGATCGGACGGCTCCGGTGCCCCCCCCATGGGGAACTGCGTTGGTCGTCATGTGAGCCTCTTGTACCAACCTTTCTCCTTCTCCCCTTCCCTGCCCTCGCGCGCCATCAACAGCGCGTCGACCTGCTGCTGCCCCGTCCGATCGGTTTTCCCAGCCTTCTAACGCATGGATACATGCCCGCTTCCTCCCAGCATTCATACAAATTCCTTCTGTTCAGAAAACTACCGATGATTTCTCCCTTGGCAACTACGAATAATAATAACACACGATCCAACTTCTACATACTTATAATCGTGCGTATGAGCGAGAAAGAGAGAGAGAGATAGAACAGTAAACACTGTTGGCCGAGGAACAAATCAGCAGGGGTGGAAAGCAAGAGTCCAAGCCTTGCCTCGCGTCATAATTTGTGCGGCGGGTGCAGCAGAACTCGAGCGAGGACGCGGTTTTTTAGGGGGAAGCCTGGTTTACCTCCCTGGACTTATTCTAATCTCAGGCTCACCTGGAAGCGGAGTTCGCTTTTTCCCACCGCAGTACTTCTTGTGATCCATTCGAGGTAAAATCCTTGCCAGCAGAAGGAAAGAGAAAGCCCAATTATAATGATTTCTTTGGCTGCTCGATAGGTTTTACGAACTCTGCACTCTTCGTAGCCGATAGCTCCACCTGAGACTCGCCGGTGTTTCCCTCAGTATTGGGGCCTTCCCTCTCTCTCTCTCTCTCTCCGAAAGAGAAAGCGCAGTTATAATTATTTCTTTGGCTACTCGATAGCCATACGAACTCTGCACTCTTCGTAGCCGATAGCTCTACCGGAGACTCGCCGGTGTTTCCCTCATTATTGGGGTCATCTCTCTCTCTCTCTCTCTCTCTCTCTCTGAGCACCTGTAAAGAAGGATGATTATGTTAGGCCACCTAATAATCAAATTCGAGTCTCAAAAGTTTTTGGAGTTTGATTAATGTTATCGCAATAAAATCATGCTGATGCATTAATATTTATGTATATGGTTTATAATTTTATAAACTATAAAATGGTGATGAATAGAAATATCATATCTATATATCTTCTTTTTTTTATTTCATTATACCCTTTTTAAAGAGCTAATTGGATATTACCTTTTATACTCGGACCTTATTAGTAATGTGATATTTGTATTTTAAAAAATTTATATTCTAATCCTTGTAATTTTAAACATAAAATAAATAACCTCATTAGTTGTATTGACAAAAAAAACATTGGATCGATACAAAAGTTATGAACAAAAAGATAATTTTAATATCCACGAAAGAGATATTAAAATTATTTTTTTCTTTTCACTTTCGTCAAATTACGTACGTGTAAGATCACATGTTATGTTTTCCATCAATGTAGTTTATGATGTTAAGATAAATAAGATTATTTATTTAATTTTTTAAACTACGATATCTTATTTTTAAGTACAAGTACTACGATACTAATGATAACAGTTAATATCTCCCGCGATAACAATCTCGACAACAGTCAAGATCTCTCCAATTACATGATGAGATATCGTAAATTTATTGAGAAAAATTCGAGTAGCCGTCAAATCCATATATCACCCGCTGATGTGTGGCATCAACTTTTATTCAACTAATAAAGTCTAAATACAATGTATAATCTATAATTAGCCACCCATTAACGTAAGATTCATCATTTAATTTTCATCCAAGAATTACCAAGTTACAATACTTTTCTAAAAGCCAACACATACACTGATCCGATCTGATGGATCAGAACGCCAGCCACAGACCTTCAACGATTACAATAAAATAATCATTTATATCGTTTAAAAGAAATTAAATCAATAAGGTAAACACAATTCATATGAAATAATACCGATTGAATCTAATTTTTCTTTACTTCTAATATCTGCTCGTACTCATTCCAGCGACACTAATGATCACTTGTGAGACAAAGCTGGTGCTTGCTACATCCGAGCTGTTGCCTAAGGGAAAACATTCCCGTGCTATTAAATATAGTCCCTAATTTAATATTTAGTTCATTTGTTTGCCTGTGGATTTTGCACCCAAAATGGGTCTATTTTATGGCATACTTCCCATCGTGGCTGACTAAGATAAAAAGGATAACTTCATTGTAAAAAATCGAGACTGGAATTTTATTTTGTGTATTTATATTTTTACAATGTCGTATTTTGTGAAGGTAAAAAAAAAGGAAAATTTTCTTTAAAGTGATAACATATAAGATTTTCCTAATTATACAAGGAAATCTCTCTATTCTATTGAGTAAAATCATTCATCCTAATATGTATAAATAGGAGAGTATTCGAGCTTTCTTCAATAAAGTTGTTTCAATAATTTTTCTTATCTTCTATTCTTTTCAATATAAAGTGGTCTTTGCTATCGATGATGTCTCGAGAGATGTATTAAGAGAAAGGAAGCTGAACATTGTTGCTGAAAGTGATGTTGCAAAGTTGATGAGCTACTTAAAAATGAGACTTGGGGTCTCTAAAGCTGTTGAACATATCTGGGAGAGCTATAAACTGGCACACTGATCTCATCATGTTTTGCTTAAGCAAAAGGTTAAGGAAATATTTTGGGATCATAATGAATTCAAGCATAGGTACGGAAGAAGATGTTTGAAGTTTGTACTGACCTTTGAAAATTCCCTCATTTCGCTCCAAAAAGATAATAATAGATTTTTTTTTAGGTAACGGGAGAACTATTATTTAAATGAACTACTCGTAAAATCAATTTTACATAATAAAATATATCATATTTAATTAGATAAGATATATTATATATTTAATTGAATTTTGACTGTCATTATCGATCCGTAAAGAAATCTAATTATAATAAGATTTCATATGAGATTATCTTGATGGTAAGAATTCTCTAATTATTATTATATAGTCTTTGCTTATGTTTATAAAGAAAAAGTACATCCTATAGATGAAATACGAGATTACAAATCTATTCTCAATCTCTCTCTTACCTCCTAATTTATCACTTATAGTAATTAATTATGTAAAGGATACGTAGGAAAAAAAAACTAGTCTAGTTATTCTTGTAGATTGACATCGTCCCAACCTAATCCCAAGTCTCATTTTAGTGAAATTAAACATGTGATCTCAAAAAGTAAATCTTACCATAATTATATTTTTACGTACTTTTATCATTATATATATTTTTGGACTGAAATAAAAAGGAAATAGAGATAGTGTTCATGCTTTACACTCTCTTTTATCTTTTGATGTTCTCTATCGAACTAAAAGAAGCACACCCACAGCACGATTATCAAAGCCCAACACCTCCAAATTTGTACGTCATACCACGTACATGGATGGAACCGGACTTGCACCCCAAATCTCCCCCCGTCTCTCTCTCGCTCTCTCAGGTCTCGTCTCTGCCTGTACTCCTTTGATCAAGCGAGGACGCAGCCTGAGAGCGAGCCTAAGAGGAACGGATCCCCAGCACTCGTCGCCACACTGTTCACGGCGGTCAACGTTTCGACGCATGCGGTCAGGGACCATGAGAACCTACGACCACAGAGGCAAGCCGAGGAGGTGGACGCTCGGGTGAGAGGAGGTGGTGGCGATGGTAGACGCCGCTCGGGTCCCCGTCAGCGACGGACGATGGCGACCACACGAGCCCCATCTTTTCTCCCTCCCCCTTCTTTTTGTTCTTATCCTCCCGCATTTATTCTCACCCTACCACTGCTTGTCCGTCACAGAGCTTACTGTTCTTTCAGAAGCTTTTGGATTCACCCATCCTTCACTTGAATTAAATGCAGGTTACTGAATTCTACTCACTTCATTTAGAGATTCTGTCTCGTCATTGTTGGCAGTCTCAAAAGCAATAGGATATAAAATACTGTCACAATGCAAAGGGTTAATTATATTAATTAATTATCTTAAATATTTATATTTTTAAAAATTATAAAAAATAAAAATATTTAATCTCATTTCGTCTCACGTTTCTATTAATAAAAATATCATACATACACGATAATAAATTAATATGAGATAGAATCAATACATATTTCCATCGATAGAATCTACTGATGAGAAGAAACATGATTAACTCTTTATATGTGATAATATATAATTAACTATTTTTTCGATCAAAATCTTCTTTTGCCATTCAAAATATTTATTATTGGATCATCAATCTTAACTAATTTATATAATCTAATTACAGCTTTAAAGGGTTGGTTGTGCTCACATTTATGTCACCTTTGACAACATCCAATGCTAACAATAACCTTTAATGTTAAAGAAACAATAAATTACTTATCCTTAGTGTGTCACTTTAAATCATAATAAAATATATTAATCCGAGATGATTCCAAAAATATTGCCCCAACCACAAGGGACCATAAATAATGATGCTTGTGTTGATCATCCACTAAAGATAATATGATAGTCGTACAAAACTTTCCCATTTTAAATCATATGATATATAATATAAATTTTATTTTTAAATATATAATCAGTCCTATCTATATGTCTAATAATAAATCCATCCATTATTATGAAAAGACAGCGTTATATATATATATATATATACTCCCTATGGTCTTTTTTTTATATTGAACTTTAAAAATATTATCATAAAGCTTTTTATTTAATTAAAATATTATACGATTTTTCTCTCTATTTTGTTAAACAAATAGTACATGTGAATCAGTATTTTTTTCATGGTGTTTTACAATGAGCAATCAACTTAATAATTCAATAATTAGTGTAACTTTACAGATCGATACAATCATTTCATCAAATTATATCATTGATTTCTCTCTTATCTATATGATACATTTATTCTAAAAATTGCTCATTTCACTTATATAATCCATAAATTTTAATTCCTTTATGTAAAAAAATAGTATCTTTTTATTCTTATAAATGAGTAAATGAATACTAAAATAAAATTCATTCATCACCCATCTTTCTTATCCTCCCCCATCCACTATCATATCCTTCCTTTCATCAGATTATATTGTTGATTTATCCTAATAATGCACACTGTACTTCATTCAATGACATTTATATATATACACACACTATTAAATGAGATGAATGATGCAGAGTGGAGAAACCCTTCGAGTAGAACTCTACAAATCAATCATCAACACAGTTTCACCCACATCTCATGTCTGATATTAGGAATCTCTAAAAGGGACCCTTCTCTCAGTGCTCATGTTGACTGAGTTTTCCTCAGGTAGGCTGCTTCTGTCTTAGTGCTTTACAACTCCTATTGTTTTTAATTCTTCATATAAACAAACAATATATTACTTTTCAAGATGAATGCATCATTTGTCCACAGCATTATATTATATTATAAACAAAATATAGAGTGTGTAGGTTCCCTTTCCAAACTCTTCCATTGAAAATTCTAACTTAATTTGCCAGTCAATTTATAGTCTGATTTCCCTCCCTGTGTACATAAAAAATAGAATGTTTCCTTCAGTTTTTAAGCAAAACAAATATGTTTCATAATTACATTTAAAATAGGATTATTCTTCCATTTAGAATATCCATCAAAATCTTTGAATCAGATTCCACCTATTAAATCCCTCTAAAATAATTTATTGATCATATAACATATGATGATCATCTTGGTTTCTAATGACAAATCCCAAACTCTCATCCTAAAAATCATTTCAGAACCCATTACTGTTAGTTAATCTTGTACCATTCATACCAAGGTTTTTGATATATATCTCAGGTTGATCTTCAGAAAATAATCCTTCACAAGATATTAACAGAAAATAAAATCTTATAGAACACTAGACCAGAATTAGCATTCATTTCTTGAGCATATATGTCTAAGATAGATAGCAATCATTGCCCTAAGGCCATTGCAGGCATCCATCATCTTTATCTCACAGCCACTGGTGGGCAACTTTTTCATGAGGAAGGTTGTTCCATGTTCTGATTCTGAAAACAGCTGCCTTTGAGTTTGACATGTGTTTTGCCTTCTTTTACCATCCAACAAAACATGAGATAGACCACCAGCCTTAAATTATGCGAGATAGGTGGCCCATAGCACTGTCTTGGAGACAGGGAATATTTACTGGCTTTCTGAAATTTTGCTGGCTTGCATGTACTACATGACTCAGAACTTTGGAGTGAACTCACCATGCATGCAGCTTTCAGCTCCATATCTTGCAGGGCACTGTACTGCATGCAGAAAGTCTCTTTTGGATGCACCGCAATTGCTCAAGATGGATCCCTCCCATCTAATATGTTTGCACTTGGCAACAAGAGAATGGGCAAGATATGCAAGAGTGGCATGCATCAATAAAGCAGGCTTTAGATTTGGTGCTGAGACGCCACTCCAGAGTTTGTATACAGCAAAGCAGACAGAAAAAAAACAATGGATATTTTATTTTTGAGCTGATCGTAAATGGATATCACCATTCACTGCTCTCAACACTATTTCTAACGAGCAGAAAATTTCTGCAAGTTTTCTGAAACTTTAAGATATGAGCACCAATATTTGAATATTATTTTGATTATTATAAAAGATCGATTTTGCTACGTGTTGTCATACGAAGAAAATGATATTAAAATAAGATTAAAAAGATAATTTCATAATATTATTCATATTAATATTAACTTTTTCTTTTATAACTTGTATGAAAGTAACGATCGAGAAATCAATAGTTCTATGATAGTCAATAAATAAAGAAAAAATAGGATGATAAGAGAGATTCTTCCGATTAAGTGTTTTACTTTTAATAAAATCTCCAAAGATAAAAAAGAACAGGTGAAGATAAAAAGAATGATTTTCCAACAAAATCATTATTTCTTCCAATTTTTTTTAACTAAGAGAATAATATTATAAAATTTATATTTTTTTAATTCTATTTTAATATTATTATTTTTACATATAATATTTTCGTCAACAGAATCAATCATCGATAAGAAAAAAAACATGATTAAATATTTTAATTTTATAAATATAAAAATCTTAATATAATCCTTTGAATTAAAATATTAAAGATAACTAATTAAAAAATAATATATAATTAGCACAAATGATGATAGTAAAACCTTAACTTTTTAGGTGATCATAAATTTTAAAAGGACCAATAAATATATTTACATATGATAAAAATTTGAAAACCAAATTACTTGACACAGACTAATTTAATCTGTTCAAATAGTGGAAGGTAGTTTTGGGAACTTGATACGACAATAGTAAACATCACTTTCATGTTTTCTTTAATGGCGCTTAAAGTTCCAACGCCCAATGAGATGTGGCGGCCAAGGCGGAGCGCGGCTTCCCGCTCTCCCTACCTGCGGCCAAAGCAGCGAGCTCGGCAGGGCCGCATGCAGCGGGAGAGGCGTTCACGTGGGAACAGCAGTCTGTGGCGAGGACGAGGGGGGTCTTTTCGGCTGCTCCTTCTTCTGCTTCCTTTGCTACTGCGGAGAGCTCGTAGACAAGTTGGATCTCTGCAGGTTACATCGCTGCCCCCATGCATGGAGTAAGTACTCTCTCTCTCTCTCTCTCGCTCACATGCACTCCCTCACGAGACCTCCACCCACTCAAACTCCGTTCTGGGCAGCAGCGCAGCCACCGAGGCACGTCCAGCCTCACCCAATGATCGGCCGCACCAAATCCAACATCTATATTTAATGTTCTAAACAAAGAATCCTACTTGTTCCAACTCAAACTCAAGAGCACCACATCATCACCCTTTGCTTCTGCTTGCTTCGTGGCTCAAACATCATCATCTTTCTGATTAAGATGCCATTTAATGTATCTTATTATTATGACAAACGATGGTTTCGTGATAATCGGGGATTTCTCTATTAATTCTATTAAATCCAAATTAATTATAGTAGAATTATTAAATTAGGTAATTATAATCTTTTTCAAGAATATGAAACTCTCATCAATAAACAATATGCTCAAAAGCAGATTAAGTATTTTAGCTTGGTGATATAGCTATAGGTAAGCTTACAATCAGTATCTTGAGATAACACTCCACAATGACATCAATATACAAGAAGTCATGATGTTTTTAGAGGACAAGACTGAGTGAACCAGAGAATTAGAATCGATGAAGGGCTTATAACATGATGATATAATGATAGAGGTCAATAGCCCCACCCTGCTCAAATTATAAGAGAACCAACAAGTGACACAATTTTTCCTAATATAGAGATCAATGACTGCTTAAGGTAACATATATATTTATATATGCTCCTCTGCTTGTGTACCATGTCAAAAATATGGTGGCTGCAAGTAAGTGGTCTGGAAATACTGTGGTGGATCTCCACAAACTCTATTCAAATACCATTTTAGGGCCCAGGAGGTAACTCATCCTCCACATATGAGGCATCATCCATGGATGGGGTCAAGTGGTCCAGTAATCACATGGAAACTCCATGGTTGATACTTGACTGAGCCTCAAACATGAACCTAGTGTGCAGAAGATTAAGCTGAATGGATGAAGTGACTTCTGCCATTCCAGAATCTAAGAAGAATTAATGTACACAATTTCTATATTAACACAATCCCTGGTCACTCAACTTGCAGAAGACTGAAAAAGATTAAGATGAGCACATAAGTTAGTTTAAGAGTGGTAAAACTAGAAAAACTCTATGACCTGATGCTAAAACTTTGCTCCCTTGGACACATAATTACTACCTGATTCATGATCTTCCATAACCTTAAGATGAGTGTTTACAATAACTCATGCAAGTCACCTCTCCCATGTGACACTTGTAAGTTTCTTTGTACACACTTTTCCTGCTACTAAACCATGCAAAACTACATTAGTATCACAGGGAACCCTTGAGGATGATTCAGGAACAGACATGCTGCACACTATCAGATTTGAAGGAAAAAAGATTGTGTTGCATTAAGCATATCGAAAGAGGTTCTTACCCTTCCTTTTGTTTCTCTTTTTTTTTGTCTGGTAAGGGAGAATTAGATCAGGGCAGAAGACTCCTCAAAGTGCATATGACTGAACATTAAGTGGCTGACGAGAGATTTCCAGTAGCCAGGAGCTCAACAAGTGTTAATGTAACAGTGGCAAACACAGCTGGTCATATAAACATTGACATTAGCTACAAAGAAAAATGAAATCCAATTTTTAGCTCAAACAAAGAGCAATCTGAATGACGACGATAAATCTAGAAAAAGAATGGATCTAGTTCATGCAACCGCTGAACATAAAAAGCGTAGCAAATCTCAACCATTACCCAAAGCATATTTGTATGCAAAGTAAAAACTACACGTTACAACTGAAAATGCACTCGGAGATTTCAAGATCAGAATACAGGTCTTTTTTTCATACCAAAAGCGTGGCACAGATGGCTATTCTTCAGCAGCAATAACACTGATCTCACCCTTCTCCAGCATGTCGTAAAAAGCTCTGGTTTTCCTTTGCTCATTCCAGTGGTGCATCTTCCACAGGCCACCAGCAAACAGACCCAGTGTAAGGCCAATGCATATCTCCTTGACAACACTAGGACCTTTTAGAGTTGCATGTGCAATTTTATGAGCAGCCATCTAGACTGGCAAACCTCAAGCCTCACGGGCAACAAACTGGAACTGTTGGACCAAAGAATAAGTAGGGTTAGTTCCAACAAATTTATGACAACAATTCTGCTTCAACCTAAATTCATATGACCATAGAGATTATAGAACTTTATGATATCCACTGGTTAACATAACTCTTGAACTAGTTCAGTTATGTCACTATTTTTCATAAATTATGCCATCTGGATTATACCCTTAACCATGAATTAAAATCTTGGTTGGTCTTACTGCCGGTTGGCAGCCATACCAGCATGAGGGTGTACTGATAGTGGATATGGATCAACACTGGTTGGTACGGCTAGGACCAGAGAGAGGAGGGGAAAAGGAGGAAGAAGTTATCCGTAACAGGTAGGAGAAGACAACAGCAATAACAATGCAGCAGGGAAGTGGCAGTGATAGGGTAGGGAGGAAGAGGTGGCAGAGAGGACACGGCAGTGATGCAGCAAGGAGGAGGATATGGCGATGACATGATAGGAAGAAAATGGTAAAAGCGCAACTAGCTGGAGGCAGTGGCGTGACTGGGAGGAGGAGGCAGCAGCGAGGTTATGGGGGAGGAAGCAGAGCAGTGCAATAGAGGAGGAGGTGGAGGGGAAGAGAGAGAGAGAGAGAGAGAGAGAGAGAGAGAGAGAGAGCACTGATAGAAAGAGAAAAAGAGAAGAAGGAAAAAAAGGAGAGAGAGAGAGAAAAGACGATGTCTGGGCAAAGAGAGTTGATAGAAAGAGAGAAAGAAGAAAAAAGACACCAAAACAAAAAAAGAACAGTTGTCAGAATTTTTTAAAAGATTATCCAGTGCTGGTACCAGCTGGCAGGTTTAAAGCCCAATATAGATTGATACAAATTTACTTATCCCCCAGTCCATGCACTGGACCAATAACCTTTGAACAAGAATTAGATTCATGCGCTCAACTTTAGTATAGTCTGGTTGAAGAGAGTGAAATCTCAAAACCAAGCACTTGGAATTTAGCTCACAAAATCAGATAAACTATCTATTAAAGTTTGTCCAATTATGTAAACAAAATAAAACTGAGGACACCAATATGAGTGGTAAGAAGGATGCAGATACCCATCAAAATATCATGTGAAAGCATTATTAATTGAGTACATGAAGGCAAGCTCAAATTGTGAAGTTACACTGCTACAATAATCTATGTTATGAGAATTAAAGAAATATAGAGCTAGAGGAAATACAAGCTATTTATTTCTACCTCCCATTCCTGCTTATCCACTATCATATGACTGATTCAATTTATGCTAATCAACAAACCTTATCACATAGCTATGGTTAACTCTATTTTCATTGGATGTTCAAGACATGTAAACATGAATATCATTGTTCCAAACTTGCAGACTCCATGATGATCCCTTTCTTAATGCCCAAACCTCTTACCGATGTGACATCTTACAAAAGTGGAAGTTTATCATGTACAGAAGGCTTAAATCACTAATTGTTACTGTAAGACCAGATTATGCCCTCCAAAGCAATGGGAACAAACAAATTAGAGCCCACCCCTCAAATATCTCCATACACATTTTTTCTCAACCTCTGTCACTGTGATTGCGATATAAAAAGCATCACATCTTATTAGTGGAGATCTCAAGACTCTGTAAAACAATTAATTTTTGGAGCTTTAACATACCCATACAATGCTTAGATCATATTTGTATGCCATGTCATTTGTTTTCCTCCGCATTTCAATTAACTAAAAGCTCATTTTCTTGATAATGAAAATTTGACTGAAAACAACTTGAAAGGTTTCATGACCTTCTTTTCTCCCGAAAAAACTTGAAGAAATAGTCAGAAATATGATCAAATCTGCCAAATAATCAATCCATCACACTGTTAATGTGATAATGAGCTGGGGAGGAATAGAAGAGGATAAACGAAACAGGAGAGTCAGGGTGAGGGTCGGGCGTGTATGTATGTATGTCGGTGTATGTATAGAAGAAGAAGATAAAAGCTGAAAGAATTCCCATATCACAATGTTGGTTGAAGGCTTTCATTCATAAAAATAAAGTGAAAGCTAACTTCTAATTCTTGTAAACCAAGTTTGGCACAAAAAGCTGAAGTTATTATGTACAATAGCATGCAAATGACAGGCATAATGTCGATGAGAGACCTCTTTGACTTTCCAAAATGACCAAAGCATAAATGATTCAATTTCAATTAATTGAAAATATTAAAAATAGAGAAAGCAGGTTGAGTACCTGCATCACACTCCACATAACTTGCACTAATTTGTAGTTGCACCACCAATGAGTAGAGTTCATTTTTACTTTTAACGAACTATACCATGCTTTATTTCTAGAATTTCCTATATATTTTCTGAACCAAAACGCCAAATTTATCAAACCACTCAAGCAAAAAAAATCGTTCCAATGAAGGAAAATTGTCAACATATCTTTTAAGTCTATAGTACACCCGACATCATACAAAGCCACAAAAAATTACCCCTCAAAATTTCTGTTACCTTTTAATCATGATCTTACATTCCAATACACAAACCTCGATAAGATCTTGTAATGAAGAGCTTTTCCATGTTCATCTCTAACCGTCTTTTTGTTTCCCCTGTTTTCGATAGGACACAGCTAACATATCTGACATCCATATTTGACAATTAATTCATCTGGGTTGGCAATAGCAAGATGTTGACCCTGCCGACTTTCACTCATGAATTCAACGCAAAACTAGCAACAACGACATCATTCATTAGCCAACCCCCAATCATCCAACAACCAACATCCTGTAGCCCTAACATCTCAGCCGCTTTGAGATATCACAACTAGAAGCTTTCATTGATAGGCTGAATGTACAATCTCATCATCCCTGTTAATCAAGAAAAACAAAATCGAGAACGAAAAGAATCCCTTTACTCATCTGCTGCGGCAAATCCATCTCGGATCTTCAGACGATAGAGCCCAGAACACAATCAAACGGTGCGGCGGGCAACCGATGGAGATCCTAACTACACAATACGTGATTGCAGGAACGGAAACAAGGGGGAAAGAGGAAAAAGAAAAACCTTGTGAGAGCTCGATGTCAGCTTCGTCGCACCAACGATTGGTTTCGCAGACAGCAAGGACCGAGGCGGCGGCGGCGGCGGCGACTTGCGTGTATTATGTGGCCGTCGCTATATGAAAATAACGGAAATGGAAAGAACGATACGTTACGAAACCCTGCAGACGTTTTTAACACTCTTGTCGGCTGTTTCATCGCCACATCTGAACAGCCAATCAGAGCACCGATATGACACGCGTATCCAATGAATGATTTCCACGTGATTCTCCGGTCAAAGTAAACACGTCATTCCGCGTCGACTTCTTTCCTCTCCGTATTATAATGATCCGAAGAGACCGACGACATCTAAACGATCTATCTGGTCGTTCTCTTCTCCCCCCATTTCGTCCTCGAATCCGATTCCTGTTACCCGATTGGGCATATTCCGGCGTGGGACACCGACGGCCGACGGACATGGCGGAAGAGCGGTACAACCGGAGGAACCCGGCGGTGAAGCGGATCCTCCAGGAGGTGAAGGAGATGCAGTCCAACCCGTCCGACGATTTCATGAGCCTTCCCCTCGAGGTAACCCATCCATCCGTTTCCAAAAACCTAGATCCGACGCCCGAATCTTGTGTGCGATCATTCCTTCCTCGCTCTTGTTGGGTTGTGATTCGAGTTCCGGGGCGTCCAAATCGTTTGACTTTAATCGAGAGAATGGTTCTTGTTCGGAGAGGGTGAGATTGAGTTTCCGAATTTGACGTTGATCATTTGGATTTGGTTGATGAACAACTGGATTGCTTTTTCCTACAAGGCACAGATGAAATTAGGGCATGTTTGATTAAGCATTGTTGATATTTTTTGTAAAAGGGAAGCCTTTGAGAATTTCCTATAGTTTGTATGGGTTTGTGTTTTAAGTCTGTTCTCTACATTGGAAAAAAAACAGTCTGTTCTTTTCTTGTACGTTTTGATTGATAGATTATTTTATCAATTTGGATATTTTCTTTTGAGAATTATCTGCAGTTAAAATTGATGAAGTAGATTTCATGAGCCAAATTTTTGTTGCGATTGTTGAATGTATGTAACACAACTTTTCATATTGACATATGTCATGGCATCCAGGAAAACATTTTCGAGTGGCAGTTCGCCATTCGAGGGCCTCGGGATACTGAGTTCGAAGGAGGAATCTATCACGGACGGATCCAATTGCCTGCTGAATACCCGTTTAAGCCACCTTCTTTCATGTTTTTAACCGTAATCACATATTTCCCTTTCGACTTCTTTAGAAGGTATCTGATTGTTTCTTTAGCTTTAGTTTTCTTGACATCTTGCTAACGTTATTTCCTTTAACTTTGAATTTTTATTCAGCCGAATGGTCGTTTTGAAACACAGACCAAGATCTGCTTAAGCATCTCAAATTATCATCCCGAACATTGGCAACCATCGTGGAGCGGTATGTGGTCATTGTTTCTTTATTCATTCTGGTCATTTTCTCTTTCTTCCAATTGTCCTTGACTCCATCTTTACATTTAAGTGAAATATAAGCTTGAACTAGTTAAGATGATGTTCGATAGCTGAACAGCTAAATCCAACAGTTTCTAATGTTCTTTTAGTTTTCCGGTTACATATCCTAGGGTGCAGATATAATTATTGCATAGTGAGTACTTATGGTGAAATTTGACATTTCCAACAACAAATATTTAACATTTGCAATTTATGAAATAAATGTAGGAATTTCCTTTCTAGACAATATACAATCAAATAGCTTGCCAACCAAAATGTTAGAAGGTGCAAAAGCAATAGATGGCATGTTTGCATTTTGGTTTGGAAACATCTTAAGCTCCTTGATTTATTGTTTGGCATGAAATCCATGCTAGAAAGTTTTTAGTTTGATGGAAAATGAGAGAATTAAGGCACAGCGAAGCTTACATGGCATCTGATTTCTCACATAGGGATCTTTTCTTTTGGAAGTAGATAACCATATTTAAAACAACAATTGTAACTTCATATTTTGCTCTTTTTTATTTTATAGATAGAACTCCTAAATCTGAAATCAAGATGTACGTACAAAAATCACTGTCTCGGTTTAATGATGCCTTTGTGATTTTTTTAAAAAGTTTAAATGATGTGCCTCTCTCTCTCTCTCTCTCTCTCAAATACACACACATGATGACCTTTCTTGGAGCATAATTGGTTTGAACATTATTATAGTTATACCTCATGTGATTTCTATTGTAGCATTGTCCACTACCCAAAGTTATGCAGATCTGCTTTTTGAGTTTCATGTAGTATTGTAGTTCAACTTGATTTAGTAACTGCCCATAGATTATGGAAGTATATTTGGCAAGCCCTTTTTTCCTAGCATAAAGAGTTATATCAAGATTGATTTCTTGCACAATGAGTTAGCATCATTTGTGTCAACAATACAGCCAAAATAGGAAGTTCTGTGAGATTTGTGTAAAGACTAATATGCTTCCTTGTACATCTCTATTATTTTGTCAATGTATAATGAATGCCATTACTGGAATGTCTTTGGAATTATTGATAAGGCCAAGTCATTTCTTCATCTTGTTTACAGTGAGAACAGCATTAGTTGCCCTAATTGCATTTATGTCAACCAATCCCAATGGGGCTTTGGGTTCACTGGACTATAAGAAAGATGTCAGGCGTGAACTTGCCATCAAGTCCCGTGAAGCTGCTCCCAGATATGGCAACCCAGAAAGACAAAATTTAATAGATGAGGTTCATTGTTACCTTCATTTCCAGATTCTATCATGATGTAGCTATTAGATATAGGTGCCTGATGTTCAAAGTGCTGTTGAACCAGATTCATCAATACATGCTGAGCAAAGCTCCTTCTGTGCCTCAACTTCCACCAACCCCAACCACCGAGCCTACAGATATCATTGTAAATGAAGAACAAGTCAATGCTGATTCTGATGCTATCGCAGCAACCGAGGATCTTCCAAACCAGGAAGTAGAACAGGGAGCCATGGAAGATGGGCATGTGGATCGTGGCAACGCAGCCACAGGCCCCCCAACTGCCAGAGTGAGTTTGTCAAGGACGCCAGCAGCCGAGGTGGTTGAGCAGCCCCAGAGGCCCACTGCCAGAGCTCCGAACTCCCTGGATGATCGTGTGCTCACTTGGGCCGCCATCTGGTTGGTCGTCGCAATTTTGCTCCTCTTAGCAAAGAAGATTCTGAAATCTAATGCATATGCTGGATATATGAGTGGCTTTAAATAGAAGATGGAATGAAGTTCGTGTTAAAGATGAGCTTGTGCTGCAACTACTCCCAAATAAGTTTGCTCATTGATTACCAAGAAGGAAAATGTAGATTCTTGTTTCCAGCCTCTGCTCCGTATCATCCTGGACTGGTGTTTTTGCAAAGTAAAATGCTTTTATGCTGTGGAGCATCTCAGGGGTTGATTTCACTGTTGCACTTTTGGATTTAAGTGGCTTTTTCAAAAATCATGGTCTTGGTCAACACTTTGAACCTGTATACGTGTAACTACTAGTTCAAGTTCTTTACCTGGCAATAAGATGTGAGCAACTTTTGTTCGAATCAAAAGAAGTCCAACCAAGAATTTCCACAACTATGGTTTTAGAAGATACTCATCAATGAAATCATAATATAAATGAAGATTTTAGAAGGTAATTTTATTAATCAGTTTACACGATATCAAAGCATATATGGTTTATGTTCAATTAATTAAGTATCCTGAATATCCTGAAATAGAAAGATAAAATTTATTTAAAGAAACTTTTTTTTAGAATTGTAAACGAAATCATATATGAAATCATATAACTGAATGAATTATTTAAAATGTAGTTCTAAATGAAAGTTTCAGAAGGTAAATTTACTGGATGAAAAGTTTATATACCCTCTCTCATGAGAGGCTAAATATCTCTCGCCACTCTAATTGGCTTAAATACTCTTTTATCTAATTTTCAAACTCTCTATTCTTTCTATTTTCTTTAAACTTTTTTTTTTACTTTCAAGTTTTATTTTTTATTTTCATGATCTTAGAACCTCACGAAGATCCTTGTACTAAGTGGTATCTTCAAAATTATATCGAAAGATATCACATGCTTTTAATTTTTTCTAATAATTTTTGCCATATAGACCACCGTGCTATATAGTTTTCTAATTTCAAGTCAAGTAAACAAAGAAGTAACATTGTGCAAAAAATATATTTTGCATTATTGAGATTACTATTTACAATGCCCCCTCTTCACTATTTATATCCTCGATTTTAATTTTTTAAATATTTTTAAAATTATTTTTTTATAAATAAATATAAATATCTTTTCTTCTCATTTTCCTTCCCCTCTTCTTCTTTTTCATCATCTACCTTTTCTTTTTATTTATTCTCCTCGGAGGTCGATAATGTCAAGGGAGCAATAAGTAAGATCTGAGTGTCGCTTAAGAAGCAATGATTAACAGTAGAAAGCACGGGTTATCAGGCGATGATTGGTGGGGAGTGTGAACTGAGGGTACAGTGATTGATGATAAGCACAAGTTAAGGGCAACGATCGATGGCAAGTGTAAGCTAGAGAGCGATGATTTGTCACGGATGATCATTGTATACTTGTAACACCTTCATCAATAAATTGTTTATCGTTTTTGTTTGCTTATACATATGTTTGACAACATATTTTTATGTATTTTTACTTCGAAATCATCTGTAGGAGTAGTTTATAGGGTCATAGAGTGTTCACTCGTAAGAACGGGCAAAACTATATCAGAATAACCCAGTTTTTAGGTGTTATGACATAGTTTTCTATGGACTATGATGCGATGTAAAACGTTAGTCATCTCGGTACCCTAGAATCACCCAAATGGCACAAAGAGGGTTCAAGATAGTATTAGGCATTGATTGGATTCATAAGTTCACACGTAAAACCTATGTGAACTTGCCAACATGCCCGACACTTGGTGAGTAATTATTTGTGGACTTACAACTATTCATTTATCTTCTAAAGTCTTTATTTTTTACTTTTCTCATTTTCAAACTAGGTGTCTGTTGAATTGCTTGTAAAGCTACATTCTTATGAGACGTCGAGATTTGTCCATCACTTAATTTTAAAACTAATCAATTGCTCTTTTATAGGTTTTCTCAAACTTAAGCGAGGTTACAACTAAGTTGACCATTTGCATATAGATATTGCAAGGGCCTAATGACTTAGGCAATTCCAATTAAGTCCATAACAGATTGACGATAGTAAAGTGTACAAGTCATAATAGTAGGGGATGTGAGGATGAGAAAAAATAGATAAAATTAGAATTACATGGGCTATTAATAGTAAAATATTTTATTTTATTAAATTTTTAATGGGTTGTGAATAGTAAAAAGGACTATAAATAGTAGGTTAAAAAAATAAATTTTTAGAAAAAAAATCTTTAGTTTTAAAAAATTATGTTAAAGTATCCCTTCTTTTGTAAAAACTATTTTGCCCCTTTATCTCTGCCCATGATTGTCTATGCTTCTGCCTGTGACTCCTCACTTTTCGTTGATCTTAACCATTATCCTTGTTATCATCCTTGGTAGAGGGGGCCACGAGCAATGATAGCGAGGGCAAGATACGTGGGCTGGGCGAGGATGACAATGACAGTAGAGGAAGAGAGGAGGAGAGGCTAGGGCAATAGTGTGAGGTGAAGACGTCCAAGCGATAGTTCTCCTTCGCCCTCTTCATTCATCACAAACATAATGATCGGAGGGTGGGAGGAATGCACGTGAACGCAACCAGGGGCTTGCTCATGGAAGCACAGGTGGTGGGCTTCCTTCCTCCTCTTCACTTGTCATAGATTTATCAGAGAAGACGAGCGGTGACAACTAAATGATACGGAGAGCACGCACGGAGGCGATTAGGTAGGACTAAGAGTAAAATCATCTTTTTATAAAAAAATAAAATTTTTAAAAATAAGGACGTTCTGCGGAAAAAAAAAATCACAACTTTGACATGCCACGCGTACGATGATTGGTCGACTAAGTTGGCGCCATCGTCGAGTCGATGGACCCCGCAAGACGCCGATTGTTACCGTCAGGTCACTCCACCTACCAGCCGAGATAGTTCACTCCACCTACCAACCAATATAACTAGAATGTGATCCACGATTCAGATTTTATATGAACACTCACGTGCAAGTCACGTCCTTGATTCCCCGGGTAAATAAATATGCAGCCAAAGGGGGCCGAACAGAGAGGAGTCCAAAGACCACTCGTGCAATATCAGATCGAAGCCGTCCATCACGCTTCTCCTCGGAATCCGTGCACATAAACCAAGACACCGTGCGATGTGTTCGTCTTCCAAGATTATATACATGCCCCTCTCCTTTTATTATTTTCCATATTTACCTCTCTATATTCAAATACATTATTGTAGTTAATTTGATATTACTATCCTCTTCCAAAATATTAAAAAATACGAGACAAATAATAGAATATATTTCAGATTCTTCGATATGACTTGATTTTATTAGACTATGGTTAAATATATGAAGTATATATATATATGCATGCAGATAAATAATTTAAAATTTTGAAGGAGTATACATGTAATATTAAAAAAATGAAGGGGTAAATACGGTATTTCCGGACTTCTAACTGATAGACATGTAAAAGCCATTAAAACACAACGAATCTCTCGTCTCGTTAACCGTCCGTAGCATCTCTATACAACTAAAATTACAGTTAACCCCCTGTCAAAGAACAAACTTATACCAGTCTCCCTAATTACTTAAAATTCATCTAAAAATGATAGTATTTATTTCATTTCGGTCTTAATATTTACAATATCCGAATTAGACATATCAAAATATCTTAAAAGCTCCTCGTGGAAAGTAGTTTGATACTCGAAGCTTTACAGGTACAGAAGCGTCATTGTGGGCTCGGAAGGGGACGCATAAGAAACAACGCCTCGCTCTACTTCCCGGTCATTCTAGGGTTTTGATTCAGTGTGCTGCGTCGCTCGGGAGCTCCGCTTCGAGCTCCGGCAATGGCGTTCTGGTGGCCCCTGGTCGTCCTCGGGGTCGCATTCGCGGTCTGCCGCTTCCTCTTCATGCTCATCCCCCACAACGTCCCCTCGATCGAGGTCGATGCGTCCGATGGTACTTTCTGCGACCGTTTCCCTTGTTTTTTTTTTTGTCTTTTCTGCTCTTGCGGGGGATCGATTGTGATTTCTGAGATCCTATTGATTCAGTGCTGGAAGATGGGAGCCAGACCAAGGAGAACAGCTACATATACGTGAGAACCTCCAAATGCTGCTGATTTTACTTGCATTTTGTGGTTCTTCTACCGGTTTGATATTGTGGTTCTTATGGTGTTCTGTCAAGTTTCATAAACATGGAAGGATTCGAAATGTGTTAGTTGTGGTAGGAGCAGAATACAAGTTCGATGTGCAATATTATCATTTTGAGGTGGAGATGCTACTTCTATGCATGGGGTCCTATCAGTAGACTACCAAATTGAAGTCGACTAATTTGAGCCTGTTTTGGCTTTTCAAACTTGGTCAAGATTTGCCTCATTTATAAAGTTTATTGATCAAATCTCTTGGTCGCTTGAGAGAGATATGAATCTTGATATATTTATACTGTATATTATTTGTTGCAGATACCGAGGAAGGGGAAAATGGCCCAAGCAGACAAGGTTCAATGCTACGAGCCAGCAACCATGAAGTACCTTGGCTTTTGCGAAGCTTTGACACCAGAAGAGGTTGATCTTGCAACTTTCTATTCCATTAGTGGATAGCTTTTCACATTGTCTTTATGAATTCGATTTTTCTTTCTAACAGAGACTAAGTTGGCCTCTTTGCATAGATGTATCCATTGATATCATGAGCATGATGATTCTGGATTGTGGTAATTTCATCAAATAAAGTATCTCAGTTGGTTATATGCCGCTTACGTATTCAATTCAACAAATTGCTATTCGTCTCTACCAAGATTAGTTGCTTCATGTAAAGCAATTTTTGATTCGTATTTGTATCAGGCTTTCTCAAGGCAAACAATGTATGTTTCATTGTTTTTCCAAAACTGCAGATGTTTTACTCATTTTTCTTGATGGAATGGACTTTGGAACTTTTACCTTATCGAGTTAGTGGTTTAACTTTTGTGATTTACCTTTTATTATGTAGAGGCATCAAGCTCTATGATTCTAAAAAATGCTACAAGTTGGAACTGAAGACCTTACTCCTATCTGCATTTGTGGATTTTGATGAATTTAGCATGTTTGTTGTATTCGGATTTTTCTTCAGCTAGATCATATCAGTTCACATTTTGATGTTTGCTTCAGTTGCAACTATGATATTTGCCTATTCCCATTAATTAGGCTGGAGGAACTTTGGTTTCATAAGGTCCTCATGCTTTAGACCTTAGAATTATCTTCTTACTTCTGATAATTATTATTTTTATCAAGCTATTTGATGTCTCATTAATTTCCTACTTCTAAGGTTCTCCGTCTTGAGGTTGGTTCTAAATTTAAATATTTTGGCATGATATTTTACAACTATTGATGAAATTAGTTTGGAACTCTATTTTTTGCTTTTTTTTTGGGTAATTGTTGAGAAGTGCCTTTGCAATGATTTGACCAGGTTAAGGAGCATGTTGCACAAGCCAGAGAGGCACAAAAGATATGGGCAAGTAGCAGCTTTCGTCAAAGACGTCAATTCCTAAGAATCCTTCTGAAGTACATAATTGAGCATCAGGAACTTATATGCGAGTGAGGAATAACTTTGGGTGAAAGTTCTTGTTATTTTTTTCATAATTTTTTGATATGTAGCAGAGATTTCTGTGGATTTGTACTTGCTTTCTAGCCTCAAGAGTATTACTGTTTTATTCCAAGGCGATAACATCTAACATGATATAATTTATAAAGGGCATTGTAGCCTAATGAAGAGCTATGGACCTTTTTTTAAATGTTAAATGGTTATGCTGATATCATACTATATCAATTTTGACCTTTTTGGATTTGTGTAATTAAACTTGCATAAGGGTGATTTATTTTTATCAGGCTCATAGATTTCTGATTGGTTATGGATGGTTGATAACATAGATCTTCATGAGGATTCTGCTGTGAACACATTCTTTGTCATTTAACAGCATCATTCAGTCCTTAAATTCTCTAGTTTTCTTTATCGTTGTGAAAGGATTGACTTTAAGCATTCAACAACTGGATGATTGCTTGCTTTCCGTAGGATCTCTTCTCGGGATACTGGGAAGACAATGGTTGATGCTTCTTTAGGAGAGATAATGACAACATGTGAAAAGATAACTTGGCTTCTATCTGAGGGTGAGAAATGGCTAAAGCCTGAATACAGGTTAGTTATTATCATCTGAGTCAACTGAAGCTGCATATCTCTCTCTCTCTCTCTCTCTCTCTGCTTTTCATGTAAATTGCAATTTTTTTTCAAGATCAGGTTCTTTGATGCAAACATGTTCTAGGTTCTATCATGCAGCTTTATTTTGGCATGAGCATTTTCTTTTAAAATTTGAGTTTTCATTTCATATTTGTCATAAACTTTTTTTCACACTTATATTTTGCATTCACTAAAGTCTTTGAGTCTTGTGGCACCATGTTAATTATTTCGTCATCAGCGATTGTGATGTTTTATTATTATTTTTGGAACAAAGAACCAAGTGGACTATCTCTACTCTGGTAAACAATGCTTTGGTTTCTTCTATTTGATGAAGACAGTCGACAAAAGAAGTTATTGTTCTAAAACATGCAGGGGTGATTGCCAAAAGCATCCTTGTTCCTGTATACCATACATTGTGTTTTGAAATGAATAAACAAACTTCAGTGAGAAATAAGAGAGAAAAGCTCAAAAGAAATGGAACAGGATCGATGGTGTACATAATTTTGGCTCAATAGATAAATATTCTGGCTGACTCAAAGTCAAATCTGGCTTTAAGATCAAGATGTCAGCATTTATCCTCTGCATATCCCAGTAATTTCTTGCCTCAAAATGATCTAATTACTCCTATTAGAAAGACGTTTAGATTTTGACCTTGACCTTTAAATATCTCTGCTAAACATGAAATTAGGCTATAATATATGCAACTGCACAGTATCCATATCCATAGCCAAACTGGAGAAGCATTTACTCTTTTATCATTGGTCAACTGTATTTTCTCATTCCTTAGCAAATAATAAAATAATTGGTCTCTAGAACACTGGTTTCTGTGATCGGTGTGGATTGCTATCTGAACCCATGCATATGCTTAGATATTAATCCACATGCCATCATGTATATGCTTCTGTCATATCATATATTTTATCACCTGCAAGTAGAGGGCAAGGTGGTTCCTTTGTGACCAAGGTGTCCAAGGTTTGTATCATGGACCTTGTGCGCCGGACAGTCAGCTGATGGACCATGTGCACTCGGCAGCTTTAGCTGACCTACATGCATTTTCAGAAACATTGTAACATGTTCCCACAAGGTGGTAAGAGAATGGAAACGTAACAAAAGAGTCTGACGAGTATTACCTGTGGTCCCACTTGAGTGATCACTTGTGTGCACTTTGGACCTAGTACTGGTATGTCACATAGATATGTAGGATAAATATTTTTGTATGGAGTCATACATAAATCCTATGTCTTCTGATCAAGTGGGGTTAGACGAATGTTGTCTGAATTGTAAAGCCATAGTTGCCAGGAATAATGTACCTTGTTTCAGGTTGGACAACAGAGTAATTTGACTCTGTTCCTTGTACATGGGAATAGTGTAGTTGATTGTCACTGACAGGATTGTCATATAAAGCAACTTTATCTGAAAGGAATGAATTAAGATATTAACAAAAGAAGTGCACAATATTTATGATTTATTTTCAAATTAATTTCTAATTCCAGGTCTTCGGGACGATCAATGTTGCACAAGAGAGCAAAAGTGGAATTCCATCCCCTTGGGGTAATTGGAGCTATTGTTTCTTGGAATTATCCGTTCCACAATGTATTCAATCCCATGCTTGCAGCAGTGTTCTCTGGAAATGCTGCAGTGATAAAGGTATATTAGTTGAGTTAGTTTGTTGTCCCTTCCTTTTTTATTTGAAATAACATACCAGAAGTGCAATGTAGTATATTTCAGAAATTCTTCTGTTACCATAATATTTTTAAAATGCCTACAGTGTATGCTTTGCCTTGAAAACTTAAATATTCTTTTTGACTCTATCACATTTCTGTTTTGGATGGTATGAAATTTTGGCCTTTATTTCTAGGCTTCCTTGTCCCAGAAAAATGATCACATCGCAACAAGAAAAAAGAGAAAACTTGTTCTGTGCCGAAAGTGAAGCACATGAAGTTTCCTTCAACTTTTGTCACAGTTGATGATAATAGTCAACATGGTTCTGCAGTAACTTCTATTTTTGACAATGTGGTGTTTTCATTTTTCATAAACACAATAGTGTATCTGGGTTTTGGGGCTTCTGTATTTTAGCGTTTTTAAGCTTTTAGAAGAAAGACATGCCATATGACTAAAGTTGATGCATGGGTTGATTGGTTTTCCTTTTTATCTCTTTAATGACTTGAGATGGATGGTCATTGATATAAGTCTATCGGACTTCTTGCTCTAGAAAGTTTTGGTGCTTCATGCCCAGGAACAGGATCATTCTGGATGAAACGTATTTAAGGTAAATGCTTGTTAAGATAGAATGCAGTTCAGTCTAATCCTTGTTTATTTATGTTGATCTCTAAATGCAAATGACACATCTGTCTTGCGTTCTTGTACGTGCTGTAATTGATGTTAATCTGAAGTGGGTTATTGAAATTGTTTGATTGGTACCTTCCTTGATAATGTTTTGAACTGGGCCATCATATATCATCTTACCAGTCTTTGTAACCAGGATAAAGTCTGCACTTAGCAAGTTAATTATATCTCCAAGTTCTTGTTACAGAAATTTTCATTTGCCTGAAATGGAAAAGAGACTTGCAGGTTTCAGAGCATGCAAGTTGGTCTGGGTGCTTCTATTTCCGAATCATTCAAGCTGCTCTTGCTGCTGTTGGAGCTCCAGATAATCTGGTTCACATAATAACAGGGTATCCATGTACTTTGAGGAATTTGTAGGTGTGATGAAAGCGAATCACATCCATATTGATTCTAATGCTGCAGCTTTTTACCTCCAGATATGCAGAAACTGGACAAGCTCTTGTATCTTCAGTTGACAAAATTATCTTTGTTGGGTCACCTGGTGTGGGCAAGATGGTAATACCTTGCCACTGCTAGTAGTTGGCTATTTTTTCATTCACTTGTCTTACTTACCTAATGTGTAACTTATTTTCATATTTGAGCATAGCTCCATATGTTTCTGCTGCTAATATTTTTGTTATTCTGATTTCCTGTTAGTTGATAAAGAAGGAATTCATGTCCTCTCCTCATTGTCCTTACTAGCTGTCAATGACTAGATGTGCTTCTCTTGCTTTGTAACCTAAGCATAATCTTAATCCTGCACATTTTCCTAGGCATGTTTTATTATTCATAACTCTGCCATCTCACTGCCTTATCAGCTCTATTATTAAGTAACATGATGGATTCTGTAAAGAAATACATGTTTTTTTTTTCTTTAAGCATAGGTGCTCACAAGTGTTGCTAATTAATACAATAAATTGAGTTGACGATAGTCAACACATGAAATATTTGTTAATTCTCTCATTGGTTCTTTGTTCTTATTCATAGAAGTAGAACCTGGAAATTTGCCCTGATAGATGGTGATGGTAGGATCAAACTTGGTTTTAGTGATTGTTCAATTTGTGCATCATCATTCTTTGTCCTAGGATTATAGGCTTCTGGTCAACATTTCTTGTATAAATGTTAAAGGGAAAAATCATAAATGAACCATATGTGTTTCAGGTTCATTAACTAAAAATTATGGGCTTAAAGTATTATGTCTTATGTTTTCATTTAGTTACCCTATCTATAATTTTCATTTTACTTTTTCTTTCAGATCATGCAGAAGGCTTCTGAAACCTTAATACCAGTCACACTCGAGCTTGGTGGGAAAGATGCGTTTATAGTGTGCGAAGACGTAGACTTGGCTACCGTATGAAAATTTAATTTTACTTGTGCTATTTGAAGAAATCTTATGCTGTTTTTGTACATCTTTCCATAACTTATAATTCCTTTTGAAGTGAAGCATTGTTTGCCAACGGCCGAAGTCCCTAATTTTCTGTTTACAATTATTTTGAGGTTTTAGGTTGTGCAAGTTGCCATGAGGGGTGCTCTTCAATCCAGTGGACAAAATTGTGCTGGTGCTGAAAGATTCTATGTCCATAAAGACATCTATACTGCTTTTGTTGCTCAAATAGTCAAACTCGTGAAATCAATTTCTGTTGTAAGTAGAACCTTTCTTGCTCAGCAAAAAACAGATGATGATGCATCTTTTTCATTCATTTGACTTCTAATGTTTTCCCTCAAACGAAGTGAAATAAGGATAACTTTTATAGGCATGTTAAATGACTGATCAGAAGAAGGGAGATAATCATGAGCATCCAAGAATGAAGGTGCTTGCTTTTGCTGTATTGTAACAACTGGACTCTTAAGAAAGTTGAATTGGGATGTCTATATCATTCTCTTCATCTGCGGCATAAGTTACTGATGCAGGGAAGAAAAAAACGATGGTTTCAAGCAATACCAGAATTTATGTGATTTGAGATTGCTAAAAGTTCTTGGTGTGAGAGAATAGTCTGGAATTTGAACTAGGTGGTGCTGAAAGCACCAGTTCTGTAAAATGTGTTTTGTTGTTTTGGTACCTTGACCTGATATTTAACTGAAATGCAAACTATGCACTCCAGTGGTGGACCTAATTCTCATGTATTCCTTAGACATGTCTGACTTACTGAGGCTGTTTTAGTTAGACTAATAAGCCTCAGCTCATGTCCATCTAAAAAAGATTATTCTTATATCATAGTGTCATGATTGGTTGGGCCAGAGCATTGCAGGACACAGGTAATTTGGAGGTCCTCTGTTTAACATATCTGCAATTGTTTTGCACTTTGCAGATCCTCTCTCTCTCTCTCTCTCTCTCTCTCTCTCCTCTTTGGTCATTTTTTTCCCCTTATGTTTTTTCCTCTCCAACTTTTTTATTCTCAATCTTCTAGGGTAAAATGCACAAAATCCTGTAAAAAAGTCGTAAGATGTATCGCTCTAGATTTGGTTCGGCAAAGATTTCCACTTCATAATCAGTATTTGTGATTATGAATCAGAAACATTGCAGAAGAAAGATATATCACTGAGCTTAGATAAATTCTCTGTGGTTGCAGAAGGTGAACATGATCTTATGATCTTGAACTGATTCATGAGTCGGTATCTTTTCTTATAATGTGTTCAGTTTCTAGTTCTCAATATTTCTTTTAGAATGCCTTCCTACTTACCCTTGTTCTTGCTTTCGTATCTCCAGCATTAATACTGTCCTCTAATTCGCAAGCAAAAATAAGTAGAGTGGTTTCAAGTATAATGCTTAGATGATTCTTTGCATTACTACATCAATGCCATTTTTATTTCAGCTTAGAAATAATCTCTGAATTTAGAAGTCGATTTTCTACTACTTGATGGGTGTTCCTGGGCAGTGTCTGATATATATTATAGGTCGTCTCTGACCGCAAAAGTTATATAACCAACCTGAATTATCATTTTGGATTATGCAGCACAAGAGTTAGATGCTTTGATTTTGGTTGGCTATTGTTTCCGTGTTTAAAAGAGAATAATTCTATGAGATGACTGGCCGTATTTATAAGAGAATAATTCGTTTCACTTGTTTGACCATCTATTTTAGGGCCCTCCACTAGCTGGAAGATATGATATGGGTGCTATATGTATGCAAGAACACTCTGAGAAGCTTCAAAATCTTGTGACTGATGCACAAGACAAAGGAGCAGAAATTGCAGGTAGAGGAAGCTTTGGCCATTTGGAAGATGCAGTAGATCAGTTTTTTCCTCCAACTGTTATAGTGAATGTTGATCATACAATGAAATTGATGCAAGAAGAGGTAGCTAAAATCTTTCAATCATTGCCATGTATTCAATGATCTAGTTCCTAAGAAATAATTTGTAATTATATACAGGCTTTTGGACCAATCATCCCAATCATGAAATTTAGTTCTGATGAAGAGGTTATTAAACTTGCAAATGACTCAAAGTATGGTCTTGGTTGTGCTGTATTTTCTGGGAATCAGAAACGTGCAATAGCAATAGCTTCCCAATTGCATTGTGGGGTAGCAGCAATCAATGATTTTGCTTCAACTTACATGTGCCAGGTAATTGTTCCAAGCCAGAATTCTGTTGCTCTTGCTTCCTAAACAATACTTTCTTAGAGTTTGTAACTATGGATTCCCAAAGCAAACCAAGATACTCTTATTACTAGATCTTTTAATATTTGTCATGTTTGTGATGGATGTTACCTATTTGGTGTTTTTTTTTCATAATACAATTGTATGTGTTTCAGAGATAGTTGTACTTGTCCATTGATCGAATATATGTGCTGACTGATGTTTATCTATTCTGTAATTTCGTGTGTTATAAGGAAACTTGTATAGAGTGATTTTTTAATAGTTTTCTTTATCATATAGCTTGAAATAAAACACAGATTAAAGCAAGGATTGTTGTTTCACATACTAAACATGGCCAGACCAGTACATACTGAACGGTATTAGTTTGCAGACACATGATACGCCAGTATGTATTAGTGGTTCAAAGACGAAGGAGAAGAGGAAGGCGTAGTGCTGGAAGAGGAGAAAGGAAGAAGAGGAGGCAGTGGAGGAAGCGGAAGGAGAGGACTTAGTTGAGGAAGGAGGAAGAGGAGGAAGTGTACCTGCACACAGTGCGTGGCGAGCATGATGAGAGGCTTCATAGGGAGAAACAAGAAGGGCCTATGTTTGGTGCAAAGAGGCCTTCTCATGTTCGGGGCGAAGAGGCTTGCTATGTGAGCCCTAATGTCTGTTCTTTTTTTTTTTTCTTTAATGGTCCAGACCGGGTTGCCCCTGCATGTTGGTTCATGCCCGGACTGGTACAACTGTGGGTACTGTACTGGTTAAATATCGGCACAGTGCAGAGGCATAGTGTTCGACTATATGTAACAAATGAATGCTGGTGCATGTCACACCTTGCCGATGCACATTATATGCTGTATACATCAGCGCCCATGAAAGTTCTCTATGGGCCGTATTGTCACGGACTTAGCTGGTTTTGCCTAAGTCGTGCGGCACCCTTGCGAGTCCGTCCGCAAAGGTCAGCCTCCCCGAAGCCTCCCATGGTCCCTTAGGTCCCACAAAAGAGAGAACAGGACAGAGAAAAGGCCTCACTCGGGATCCACAAGCAAACATCTCCGGAAAACACTTTATAGACAATGCAAATTACAAACATACTTTACAAGCTCTGAACAGTTGCACAACAAAGGGTAAAATGGTCCATTACAGACCGAGAATCTCTCACACGTGTCCACATGACACAACCTTTATTTACAAGCCTAAAGCGGCCACCGACCCAACTAAAATTGGACTATCAAGCCTTTGGCCGTCCCCCTACATGCTGTACAAAGCATGAACATACCAAAAGACACGGACATATATAAGCATTACATCAAACACCCTGTTTAGAAGTTTGTCCGTGACATTCTCCCCCACTTATTCCTTCGACGTCCTCGTCGAAGCCTTTATCGACACTGCAACTCCTTGCCTATGCTAAGTCTTCAATCTTCTGCTCCAGCTGCAATGCGTCCCTTGGCTCCCAACTGCTCTCCACTGTTGTTTTCGAGTAGTCGAACCATTTGATCCGCCATGCTGTTTCAACTCACCAATGACTCTGACTCCGGTGTGGGGTTGGCTGAGTTGTGTTGATCCTTGTTAATTCCTGCGGATCCTTGAAAATGAAGGAAAAGACCATCCTTATTGCGCCAGTCTCTCAAATGCCTCATGCTGCTTGAATTGGGTGGATGCTTGTTGGAGCTTTTAACGAGCATCGTCTCGTAAACTTCTGATGATTTGGGTCCTTCATCCACAAAATTTGCTCATTGACTCTTCTTTCACTTAGTTGTCACATCCAAGTAGGTTCGCATCACTTCCGCTTTCGATTGGCATTTCGTTGGGAAATGAAGCGGACAATCTACTCTCAGTAACACTGATCACCATTGGTGAGGATTTGACAACTATTGTCTTCCATTATCTTCGAAGGGTCTTTGAACTTTTGCAGAGCTCCTCTGCTGGATAGATAAGAGAATTGGGGTACTCGGTTTCGCCCATTCTCTTAAGAGTTGAGAAGGCAAAGGTTACTTGATTTCGCCCGCCTCCTCGAGGTTGTACTCCATGCATCGAGCTGGTTACTGGCCTTTGCCTGCTCTTTGCTCACACTTCTGAAGCACTTGAAGTGTTTGCACTCCTTGCGTTGAGTTAGCTACTGTGATTCACCTTCTCAATGCCATTGAACTTCTGGAATGCAGGAAGTTTTCACCCCAACTTGGAGTAGTTCTCTCATAGGTTTGGTCGCTTCTGGGATTGTACCATCTTCTCCATCAACCCTGCCGCCTACTCCCCTGAGTAGCGAAGGTACAACACCGCGTACTGTCTGCTTCGTTCCTTGGTTATGCACTCTTGCATGACCCGAAGTCCTTCACTTTCGGCTATCTTGATGAGAAGCACATTGACACTGGTCTTACGAAGTTCTTCGGCCTCTGCCCTTCAGCCTTGTCTCGGTACTTAGAGATTGCCTCTGCGTTCTCTACCTCCTCGGCCCCTTTCACGACTAAGCGCTCTCCCTCCATGAGAGCAAGGGATCAATGACTTTCACGGAAGTCCCGTCTCTGCGGTACCATGGCGCTGCCATGCCCATGGCCCTACTATCCGTCGCCTCGCATCTGCATCCCTTTTCTTCCCGATCAGTAGAAATGTCTTTGTGGCACTCCTCTGAGTCCACCTCCATTCTAACTGATGCTTGATTTTGGGTAGCTAAGTCTCTCTGGACTCGTCGTCGCTTCCTCGCCCCTTTCGACCCCCTGCTTCAACACCTCTGTGTTCTCCGAGCAGTCCGTCTGGTCGATGGAGAGACATACTGCAACTACCATGCATGGCCTCTGCCATCACGTTGTAGAGTTTGCACCGATTCTGTTCTCCTTAGCTTCCTTGGTAGCAACGTTCGCTTACTCGACCTTGTCCTCTGACTTGTCGGGCTCCCTTAAGCGAATATGAGCTCTGGAGCAGTCCAACTCTCCAGCTGCTTCGATCATACCGCTGTATGATCAAGTCCCTCCCATGGGACTCACTGGTACTTGCATTCGAACTTTTCCCTTGGTGGAACACAGCCCCCATATACTGATGACTAAGGCTTTCATCCGATGCAAAATTCGATGCACGCACGGAAGACCCGCCTCTGCGGTACCATGGCTTTCACTCCTTGAATCCATAGCCCTTCTTGTCGTCGTGTTGTTCACCGAAGTGGAGCTCCCAGTAGCTCCCGATCATACCTCCGTATGATCCAGTCCCTCACGGGGCTAGGTTATGTGTATCGCATTGCCACGAACTGTTCCACCACGATCCGCTGCACCATGTCGCCTCCTGGTGACATCTCCATTGCATTCTGATCCTTGTGGAATAAACTCGAATTGTGAACCCTCCATGTGTGGCATCTGCCAATACATCGCAGGGTCTCCTCTACCTTCGATTTTGTTCGCTCCTTTGGCAATCGACCTTCATCCACCCACTCCTGGGTCACACCTAGATGAAGCACTGCTCTAGGACAGTCCGTCGCTTAGTAGCTCTCGAAGTCCTCCGACTTCACTATAATTTGTGCACCATTGTCTGGATCCTGGGCCTCTGCCCCTACCAGCACAATCTTCGCTGCGCACTGCTTCATTCATGGCAACTTGAATGGCAACACTGTGGCATATTCTTCAAGAGTACCCGCCTCTGCGTCCTCTTGCCCCGTGCTAAGGCCTTCTGAACTCAACTTCGCCTCCGCAAATTGAGTCGCCTTAGTTCCTCCATCAAATACTCCTCCGAGATAAGGTGCATGTGCCCCGAAGCTCCCTTCGTCTTTGGCACCATGCAAGATGAGTCCGCTCCGTCAGAATGAAGGACCCATGGAACAACATGATCTTACTCTTGCCTCTGCAAGAGTTCATGTCCTTGACCTCTGTCTAAGGAAAGCACTGTGCCTCTGCTCCATGTTCTAACTTCTATGCTGGCTCCCTTCAAGCGGCTTGAGTACTTCGCCAAGTTACCCCCAAGTTGCTCCGCTCCTCGTTTTGCATTGAGTTGATGGTGGCCCTCTCGCCCACCATTCCACGGGTCAGCCCTCCCTTGAGTCCGATCTCCGTATCGACTCCAAGTGTGCCTTCATTTGTGTTGCCTTGGGTCACTCCCCCACTTGATCTCGCAATGCATCCACCAATGCATTCTCTCAAGCGAGATCATGCGACGACTCCTCGCCGCTTGCTCAGTCCATTGAGCTTCGTGGAGTTGTTGTTTGTTGAGGTACTCCTCCTCAACTTGTGAGGTCCATCCCACATGATTCTCCCTCTGGAGAGCCGGGACTTATCCCTCCTGGATAACTATCCCATTGGAGCAACATCTCTCTTCGTTTCGGAGACCACCATCCCCTTGGACTACTCCGATCTGCTGAACAAACTGTGCATTGTTCTGCCTCCTGCAAACACACTTGCTAGATTGCGACTCCACGTCAATACAGCCCCCACTGCACCCCTCAAGGCCTAGCAACATGCTGAACTAGTTGCACCCTTCAGCCTCCTATGGACGTATCCTTCACATGCCGAAGAGAAAGTTTCAATGCTCCATGGCGCCGAGTTTCGGTCGCCTTGGGATGGCCACGAATATTCCGTCGTTCGCATACAAGCCCATGTATGAGTACCAAATTCTTCGAGCTAGCAATTCCTCTCACCTCTGTGAGCTTTACATAACTCTTTTGGTCGTTGAGCAACTCATTCCACCTTGCATGGTCTTATCCTTTACCAAGCGCCTCGCTTGCCTTGAGCACCATCAAGTATGATTGTCAGCGTTGAGCCGTAGCTCAAACTCAGCCATCCCAACCTTTGTGCGCTTCACATTCTTCCAAGCTTGTCTGTTCTCGTGGTGCCTCGTGCGCGATGGGTTGGCCATTCCTCTGAATGCCAATCTCAGATGCCCGCTCCTCTGAGCGACTCCTTTTCCCTACATCTCCATGCTCGTTTTCCCCCAAACGGTCGCGCGTGTGCTGACTGCCCTCAACGCAGCCCCGCTAGGTCCCCCACGTTTTGCATGCTAAGTGTTTCTATGAGTGCTTGTCCCGCTCTGATACCATCTGTCACGGACTTAGCTGGTTTTGTCTAAGTCGTGTGGCACCCTTGCGAGTCCGTCCGCAAAGGTCAGCCTCCCCGAAGCCTCCCATGGTCCCTTAGGTCCCACAAAAGAGAGAACAGGACAGAGAAAAGGCCTCACTCGGGATCCACAAGCAAACATCTCCGGAAAACACTTTATAGACAATGCAAATTACAAACATACTTTACAAGCTCTGAACAGTTGCACAACAAAAGGTAAAATGGTCCATTACAGACCAAAAATCTCTCACACGTGTCCACATGACACAACCTTTATTTACAAGCCTAAAGCGGCCACCGACCCAACTAAAATGGGACTATCAAGCCTTCGGCCGTCCCCCTATATGCTGTACAAAGCATGAACATACCAAAAGACACGGACATACATAAGCATTACATCAAACACCCTATTTAGAAGTTTGTCCGTGACAGTATGTTGGTATGTGGGTGTACTGGCAGGACATGGAAGAACATTACTATAATAGTGGTTGGCTGGCTTAGGGAATATACAAGGCAGTATTAATCCTTGAAACATATTGTAGATTGTATATTTCTCCCTAAGCTTTTGGGAGCATAGTGAAGGAATAATTATTGTAGTGTTTCAGGTTATAACTTTCATTGGGTGGTCTTTAAAGACTACTGATATAGTTGGATGGAAAAAGTGATATTTAGATCAAATAGTTTCATTGGCAAATTATGTTTTCCCAGAAGCTCTACATATCTCTTTCTTTTATAATTCTTAAAAGAAACTAAAACGAAGATAGTTCAATTATTTTTGCATGTGTTTAGTTACAAATATATATATATCATATCCTAATGCTGAACTGGCAATGACTTTTCATGTTTAATGCCTGTAAACTATTTTGATCTGCATTTGTCATAAATGTTGAAAGACCTTGAAGAAATTATTGGTGCGAATGGAATCAGTAGCCTCAGTTTCTCTAACTTTGTGTTCTACTGCCTTCTATGTAGTCTTTGCCCTTTGGTGGTGTAAAGCACAGTGGATTTGGAAGATTTGCTGGTGTTGAAGGCTTGCGGGCTTGCTGTCTAGTTAAGTCAGTGGTCGTGGATAGGTGGTGGCCATTTATCAAAACAGTGATCCCAAAACCCATCCAGGTCAGCTATTAAAAAAACCTTGAGACAGGCTAAATTTTTTTTCTGATTTTGCTAAAGCACTTAACCATTTTGCATTTTCAACAGTATCCGGTTGCGGAGAATGCCTTTGTGTTTCAGGAATCTCTTGTGGAAGCTCTCTATGGCCTCAATGTGTGGGACAGGTTGCGTTCACTGATCAATGTAGTGAAGATCATTTCAGAACAGAATCCGAAGTCCAGCAATGTGAAGAAAAGCCATTAACTAGCGATGCTGGATTTGCATGATCATCTTTGTTTGTGGACTTGGTTCCTGTGACAGTTCACTTCAACTGCTAATATTTGAACTCTGTTTTTTATCTGCGCTAGCATCCAACTTGTTCAATTTGTTTAACCATGCTTCTTTTACCCATTGTTGAAATCCAACCTACCCCAGAATTCCAGATTAGTACCATCCAATGAAAAGATAGGAATGCCTCGTATTCACAGATTCCAGTTGTGCTTTGCTGATCCCTTTATTTAGCTGCCGCTGTAAGAAAAGATGGCGACCTTGGTATCCCACCAGCTGCTACATGCGCAAGGTATTTTTTTTTAATGTTCTCCGATTAAGTAATCAGATGAGTCTTTAAATTCTGAGACAATTGTTAGGCTAAATCATTCTACGTTCAGATTCTGTATATCTAGCAACTGGAACAAGAATGGGTGCGGAAATCCAGGTTGAAATATATTTTCATTTAGAACTTCTTACATTTTCAAACTGGCCTGAATCAGAAATGCCCCCAATGAGTGACTTCAGATTTCCATGCGAGCTTGATAATTAGATCACATCCCACCCATTCAAACATTAAACGCCTTATATATTTCTGTTAATTTGCCGTGTCCGTGGATCATACTGCTATAATGTTCTTTTGAATTCTATGTTAATCTGATTCTTTTGGTCCTCCTCGCTGATACCTTTGCTTCCCCGTTGTTTGTTCAAGCTATTGTTAAGTGAATATAGGCCTCGATCACCTCAACTTGTTCTGTGAAGTAGTGAATTTGTAGCTAGGGTTCTGTCTCCAACAATTGTATAAGATCACAAGTCAGTAGGAACAACAAATAACAATAACGAACAAATATCTAAAGTACAAACAATATCTTTGGTTGTTTTATTTATAATTTCCGTTAATTGTTTTAGGTCTTTATCTCTTCCCATGCTATTATAATTAATTAAAAAAATCTATAAGTCTCCTTTGCTTATCTGTGTATCATTTTTTTCTCTTTTATCCATTATTGGAGCTACATCTAATTATTCTTGAATGAAAATTTTATCTTTAACTGATGACGCCATATATTTATCTCAATACCTTTTAACAGCAATCCAACATTCGTGTTAATAGCCTAATAACAAGTACATGAATTAACTTAAGGACTTTTATTAGCTCAAAAAAAAAAAAAGAAAGACCGTGTTAAGGTTTACTTCACAAAGAGTCTCAGAGATTAGCACTTGAAATCCTCCAACAGTTCAGATATTTTCTTATTATTAATTTAAATATTGGGTAAAAAGGACCTTAAATGGATAAAGGCAGAGGAAGGGGTCTTCTCTAGAAAATTGTTTTGGTTACATCCGTCTGATGCACCGACTCAAAGGAATCAACGGCAGATGATCAATACGTCTGCGGCTTGTTCATGGGTTCTCCGAAGCCATACAAACCTGTTTCCGCTCCGGCCCAATTCTTTGCTCCTGAAACGTGCCTGCCGCCGCGAGGCGACCAATCTGCTCCTCGAGGTAATGCTTCCTCCCATTCGCCTCTCTAAACCCTAATGCCTTCATCTTGGTTTCTTATGATCGTACCACTTTTATGCGATCTACCTACAGATTTCTTTGGTTTCGTAGCGAAAAGCAGTTTAACGGTGTTGGATTGGGCATACAAAGTTCGATCTGATTGAAGTGTGATGTGGGGTTGTGGTGTGCGTGGTTGCTGTTTATGTGCCTTTTAAGTATCTTTAGATCGTTGATATTTCTCACCCTCTGTTTCAGAGTTTTGAGCACTTTTTAGATTGATACGGTCTGCTTTTAGGACTTGTGTAAGGAGAAATTCCTATCTGCCATCGGAAGACATAGATGGTTCGTATTCGATCTTGGTAATATCTCTGCAAGTGTGCATGGCTCTCGATCTTTGATGCGTGTGCTTTGATGAACCATGGCAAGCGAATTGATAGCATATCGAAGTAGTTCTTTTGACATTTAGTTCGAGTTTTGGAGAAATTCTGTGCTTATGACATGCATTATATGGAACCTTTCGTTTCAAAAGGATAAGACAGTAGTAGGAGGAAAGGTCAGCTCCAATTCTTTTAGGATTGTTTTCTCGGACCCATAATGCATGATTAATCTAACTACTATCTTATAACAACTTTCTTTTAATCTACTTGGTGATCACATAAAATCCTTGACAACCCGCATCTTTTCCTAAGCAGCTCGAACAATATTCCTTTCGGCCTTTAACCACTCAGTTATTCTTGTTTATGATTGTGAAATGATTGCTCGTGAAACGCTATATTGCCAATAAAAAGAGATGGATTTCTAATATGCTGCAAGTATCTGAATTTTGAGGTGGAAACAGGGAGAAAGAGGTAGATTTACTTTTACTGAAAGATGATGGGGATATGCATGTAAATGTCTTCTCTATGAAGTTTCTTAGTGCCATGATTTAATAAAAAGTACCTTGGATTTCTTTTGTCATACATGAATAGTCAAGCTATAACATTCTTGATGTGTGCCTGCGAAAAGATATACATATATAAAAGCATATCTTGAACAGAATAACATAGACACTCAGTCTTATAAAAAAATTTCACGCAAGTGACGAATCTTGTGCTTGAATGTTCTCTTCAATTCATGTACGTCGAGTAATTTAGAAATCACTTTGATGTTAGAAGGTTTTGTCGAACGACGTTTAGAATCTAGTGTATTGTTTTCCATATTCTGTGTGATGATCCTCGTGCTTACGTTTCCTGAGACCATGGAGCTTTATTTTCTTTCATGTGCAGGCTAAAGCTAGACATGGGACGGAAGTCTGGAGGCTTGTACATAAATCCGAAGAAGTTTGGAACTGCCGGGAAGCCTTGCATGAAGGAGATGCTATCATTCCTTGGCTGCTTGTCTCTGAACAAAAACAACGATGATAAATGTGTACGACAGAAGGATATGTTGCTTACTTGTGTGGACGCTCAGGTGTGCAGTCGAGTTTGTCACAGCAATTTTACAATTCTATAAATGCCATAGATGGACTAATTCTGCACTCCTTTTTACTTTTTAGATATAGTTGAACAAACCAATATCTGCATGTTCTTTTTTTTTCCTTTTTCTGATGATTTGATCCTTCTGCAGAAAAAGAAACCCAAAAATGCCACGAGCACTATTAATTATCATCTGCAGCGCCTTAGCAGAGAAAAGTTTGGGTAATTAGCAAGTTGTAAGGTAGCCAGATCATCGGTGTTTATGTAGTTTTCTGGAACCATTATGGAACCAAAAGTCAAGTAAATGCCTGTTTTGGATGGACTCATGCATCGAAGATTGCTTCTTTAGATACCATTGACAATTGCCTTCTGATGGTCTCGGAAGAAAACTTGCTTCTCTTAATAATTGCAGGATTCGTTCTATGTTGTAATTCTAGGTAGTTGTTCATTGGAATTACAAACCTCACACAGACTCAGAACATGATTAGTAATGCTACCGATGTAGTACCTTATTTCTAATGACAAGCTGCTGAGACATTTCTCAGATCGGAGTGCTGAAAATATGGTGGCTTTTATTTTTTGTGATCATATTACTTAATATCTATCTGTATGTGTTTTATATTATCTGTTGTCAGTGATATCGTATGATACAAGTTGGTATCATGTCACAGATATTGAAAACTTATTAATTCAACAGTACATCAAAATTGATATTGGATTGAGATTCTAAATCTCAGTTTGAATACCAAATATCACAAAACTTGAACTGATATGAATTTTAATAAACCTTTTATGCGGAGAAAAACCTCTAATCTTGCTCATTTGTGTCAGGTGCAAGGGTCGTTTTGATCCTGGTATGATGCAAACAATAAAAGAGAAAGGTTGATTTCTTCAAAGTGAATTCAGTATTTTTCATGCTAAGATTGAATTCAGTATCTTATAAACAGGTATACAAGCAACTAATTTGAATCCTGATTGGATCACACAAAGTGGCTCTTAATCTCACTTCAAATGGGTTCAAAAATTTTAGTCGATTTATTCTTCTAGTGTTTTGAGGTTAAAAGTTCATTTAAGTTTATTAGATTATTTAATGTAATAAATTTTTTTAAAATTTTTTTAATAAAAAAAATAGGGTTGACAGTATCAGATCAAATTCGCTATCAGAGAGAGCGAGAGCGCTCAGTTGCGCTCATCGGCGAGGTTAACTCGACCGACTTGATGGCAATATAAACCCTTCTACCTCCTTTCGGTGCCCTTCACGCGTTGGCTCTTTTGATTCCGTGGCGTCGCCGCCTCCAATCTTTTGTTCTTTCGTTTCGTCTTGAGCCCTAAAGAAAGAAAAGGAGATCATGGCGAAGAGTCCCATGCGGCCGCTGCTTTGGGCGATGGCCGCGGCCCGGCGGAGGCTCTTTACCGCGTCCGCAGCGTCATCGCCGTCGCCATCGCCATCGCCATCGTCTTCTTCGGCGGAAGCGAGAGCTTCTGAAGTAGGAGAGAGGAAGGAGTCGAAGCCCCTCTACCGCAGGTTGTCGGCGCTGGGGAGAGCACCGGCGGGTAGCGTGACGAAGACGCTCAACAAGTGGCTGAGGGAGGGGAGAACGGTAACGGCCACGCAGCTCATGAAGTATGTTAAGGAACTCCGCAAGTACAACCGCTACAGTCACGCTCTTGAGGTGATAAAAGTTCCTTCATTAACTCTGTTCCTTTTGTCCTTATGAATGCAACTATCCACTTCGTTAGAGTATCAAATTTTGGTCTTTGTTCACATCATTGCATGTCCAGGTTATCTACACTATCAAGCATCGGTAAAAAAGTTGGTCCTTCGGTGAATGTTGCATTGTTGGTTATTGTCGTTGTTCATTTTTGGGTCATGCCTTCTGCTTTGTATCCTTTTCTTTGGGCGTTTTTGTTCATTGTCTGGTGTTATACCAGATTTCACTGCGTTCTTGTTTCTAATAATTGCAATATGTGCAATAACTGGTATGGTTATACCAGGCTAAGAGTACCTTAAAATGCAACCTCAGATAAAAAAAAACTCCCACTTTTGGAACTAACGGTTGTTTGAAGGTTTTCATGTCAACTTATGTTCTTCTTTAAAAGTGTGATTTGTTTTTATTATAGTTCAAGACCTGAAGAGACATATATTCATGTGCAATGCATGTATTTTATTTATTGTCAACTGTTTGTTAATGCCGAAATTGTTTTTATTATAAAAAACTGTGTTAAAAATTACACATGCCTTGTCAACAAAGGAGAGCTAAGCACATATAACTTATCTTGTGGATGGAAATGCTGTATTGGATGTGTGACAAGGCAGTATGGAGGTCATTTTCAATGAGTTGTGACAAAAATTCTATTGATCAGGATTCGAGAATAAAATGATGAGTAAATGCAACTAAGAGAACCCGGTCCGCAATAGCAGGAAAAGTCAAAATTCTGTGCATAAGAAAAAACTTCTTCTCTTTGTAAAGTACAAGAATTATTTGATGGTTCATGTTATAGGGCACATCAAAATTTAGTTGCAAAGCTGGTAGAGGATGCAGCCTTTGATCAATACCAAAGCATTTCAAAGCTAGAACCGATTGTTAGAAAGAAGGCGAAAAAGGTCATAAAAATAAAAAGTGACCAAACAATTCCAGTTTGCATTAAAAAGTATATATTTAGTATGAGTGTTTCCCCTTGTGCTCTGTGGTCACTTCTGTATCTGGCAATTAATTTCTTCAAGATAAATTTTGTGTGAAACTACCATCTGATCAATGACCAAAAAAACTCATGCTCTAACTAAGCTGAGGGATCAAATTCATATCTTTTTATGAATTTTACTCCATCTTCTGTTTCTGAGCTCTGGATTTCCTTATCATGCTGTACATGACATGTCTCCTTCCTAAGGTTTTCTTCACTACTGCACATTCTTGGAATAATATATACCAAAATATATGATCACCAAAATGGGCTCTTGAGCTGGTCTTAGTGATTAGTGAAGGTGATGTTAAGCCAAGTCATTCGCAAGGCATGACATGGTATTGCATTTTATCACTTGTATGCCTAAATCGTCTGTAGTTCCTAGTAGAAGCAGCTTCTGATGTTCTACTGTGAAGTAGGCAGCGATCATCATTCATAATTTATATACATCATCTCAAACTCTTCTGCATGGATGTACAATATCACAAATCTTTTGATTTCTTAACAGCTGATGGAGTGGATGTCCGGTACAAGGGGCATGAATATATCTTACACCAATCATGCAATACGCCTAGATCTCATATCAAAAGTCAAGGGTATTGAATCTGCAGAGGAGTACTTTTCTCAATTGCCAGAACCTGCCAAAAATGAGCGAACATATGGATCCCTTTTGAATTGTTATTGCTCAGGGAAAAATGCAGATAAAGCAATCTCTCTTTACAATCAGATGAAGGACCGCAACATAGCATCGAGTACTCTGGTCCACAATAATCTAATGTCCCTTTACATGAAGTTAGGTCAGCCTGAGAACGCCATTACCCAGTTCCAAGAGATGAAGTCAAAGAACATTGTCCCAGATAATCTAACGTGCTGCATCCTGATGAACTGCTATGCTTCACTAAATGACATTGTATCAGTAGAAAGCGTTATAAAAGAAATGGAAGAGGGAGGTGAAGTTACTCTACAGTGGTCCGCATATAGTACCCTGGCTGCCATTTATAGTTCAGCTGGTATGGCCACGAAAGCTGAGTCAGCTCTCAAGCAGCTCGAAGGACTTGTAGATAAACGTGACTGGATGCCTTTTCACTTTTTAATCAGTTTATATGCAGGTATTGGCAAGTTAGGAGAGGTAAAAAGGATATGGATGTCTCTTAAGGAAGTGTACTCAAACCCTATCAACATGAGCTATCTCAAAATGCTTCAGGCTCTTAGTAAGCTTGATGATATTCATGGTCTAAAGCTTTTGTATGAAGAATGGGAGTCTGGTTACACAGCGTATGATCTGAGATTGACAAACCTGATGATAGGAACTTACCTAAAGAAAGATATGATTCGAGAAGCTGAGTCTATTTGGCAGAAGGCTTCAGAAAGGGGTGCAGTTCCTGATTTCTGGACTTGTGATCGGTTCTTAGATTACAGTTTGAAGAACAAGGACACAGGTTTGGCTCTCAGGTGGTTGGAGACGGCGACATCAATGGTGAAACAGGACGAGTGGAAGTTAAATGAAGATAAGGTGGACGCGTTTCTGAAAGCTTTTGAGGAAGCAAAGGATGTTGAGGGGCTAGAGGAGTTCTGCAAAAGTTTGCGGAGGCTCAAATGTCTTGACTTAAATGCATATGAAGCGCTCCTGCGAACTTATCTGGCAGCCGGTAAGAAGAACCCTGGTCTTCATCGGCGAATAAAGGATGATAAGATCAAAATTAGCTCGGAAACTAAGAAGTTGCTTCAATGGGTCTGTGCCACTAATTAGTATTTTTCGATTTGAGCAGTTATGGCATAATTATATGGAGGAACATTTGAGCGAAATGTTAGACATACTTGTTTCAGGGCACCGACTGAAATATCATGGTCACTTAGTGCTGACTTTGACACATGGTTTCTCATCAATTCTACTGGAAAATTGGGAATTCTCCATATGTTGCAATAGTTTTAGAAAGACAAGAATGCATGAATAGATTATGGTTTCTTGTCCGATGGATCACTCTGTTGCGTTCTATTTCCCAACATGAAGATCAAGACCATTTGACAATTTTGATGCTGCCTCATCAGATACTTTATTGGATCAGCGTGAATTCTCGATCAAAACATAAAGATGGGAGACTTTGTTGAGGTATGGATGTCATGACCCGAGCAGAGCAGCTAATTGATCTATCAATTTCATCATTGATCAAAATATTTAACTTGAAGTTGATATTGATATACTCATTAGATTTTTATAAATTTTAGTCTTGTTTATTTTTGATGAGAGATTAATCTAGATGTTAATGGATCGGGTTTTTTTTATATAGTTGTCGTACTGCCTACGTCATGGTCGCGTGCAGACTTCTATTCCATGAACCAATACAAATTAGCCTTTGGTCTTAGTAGTTTAATATTGGCGAGTTCCTACGTTTTGAGAAGCTCTCGCAGTGGATTGTAACCTCAGAGTGGCTCGAAGGGATCGATCTTTATAACGTGTTAATTACTTTGAGCTTGTGGTAGGGGTAGGGATTATTTCGAAGACGGTATCAAACCCAAGAAATAGATGCTACAGAGAGAGGATATATACCTCGGTTCTTACTCCCGGAGACCATGGTAGTAAATAGTAATAAAGATCGATGAAATTATAAATAGTAATTAAGACTAATTATAAAGTCTTTACATTTTGTAATGATACATATATGATAGATATTTATATTTTTTGTGAAATTGAAACGAACTAATATTAATTATATAATTGATTATGATAAACCTGAATGAAGGTTGATGAAAGGAATATATTTTGATGTTATACTATATCAACATTTGCGAGGGTAAATAATCTATTTTGGAACTGTGAAAAAAATTGGATATATAAAGAATAAATGCAGTATAAAGTGTGATGGTATATTAAACGCAATCATTAAAATGATAGTAAAGATTTTAACTTATTCTTTGTAAATAAAAAGTGTTACAATATAGACTTTGAAAAACACAGTCAAATTGTTCTGATTGATTTTTCCATTGAAAACAACACTTTAAGCACACAAGATCCAAATTATCTACAAGAAAGCTGAAATCTTGAAGGATTCCCCTACGTAATCTTAAACGTGAGATGGACAAACACTTACCCAGCAGAAGAAGAAGAAGAAGAGATCCACCCTCGGAGCTCCAAATCAAAAGCATTTGCTGTGATCGCGACTGCAAATGTATTGCGGATGATTACTTACTTGTCAATGGTAAAGCTCAATGCTGAACCAGAACAATTTTCCGTTCCCAGATCCCTACTCGTCGTCGACGAGACTTTGTTCTCTTATGCTCAAAAGCTTCCATCAGAGCGTCCAAGTCGGATACATCAAGGGACAGTTTTTCTCCAACAAAACCATCCAAGTCAAAATCACTGTCATGAGAACCTATGTACTCCGCGACTTCCATCTCACGGTTATCAGGATTGCTTGAAGCTTCACTGGAGCTGCAATTTGCTTCTTCCAAGCTTCTCAGGATTTCCTGCCCTTTCAGATCAGAACTCTGATCCAAATTTAGCAGTCGCTTTACGCTATCAAGAGCAGGGTCGATGATATCAACGAAGCCCATTATCCACGAAGCGTCATCCACAACTTCTGTGCGCTGGTGAGACAACAAGCAAGTTAATCTAACATTATACATATTTCGATGAATTCAATGTGCGATCACTGAATTGTACAACAAAAGCAAGGGAACTTAGCCAAGAAACCCATCAGCTGGCAATAGGACTCTCCAAAAAAAACCTAACAAAACATGTTGCATTCTTCAAGAGAATAGTCAAAAAGTCTTTTCAACATAAAGCATGTCGATTATGATTAATACGATGCACTGTATTCTGTAAATAAAACAACTGACTGCCTGCCTTACACGCACAGTGAAGGTGGCTACTTGATACAATAAAATTAGAGATTGTATTTTGATAACCAGATAGAAAACTGCGATACGAGTACATCACCCAACTTGAAAGAAAGGATGCATGAACTGCTTGGATGTGTCATGGACTAATAGTCAAATTATGCATGTGAGAGAGTTGAGCAATTGGAGTGTGTTGTCCAAAATTTGTGAAACTTGTAGAACAATGTGGCTGACGGCTCGCATACACGAAGGCTAATGCTGTAGGGGACTGGGAAAGAAATCAAGTCTAACAGGACTGATGGAGAACATGTACTGATGGAGTTGCAAAATGTTTCTTTTAACAAGTTAATGATGTGGGATTAGCTTACAGCATAACCAGCAATCCTTAACGATCCAATTATATACCTATGGAAGTTATAAGCTCCTAAAGATGATGCGGACAAAAGCACGATAACATGACCTGCCCTCATAACACTCTGCTCAGATTCTGTTTCCAAGTCTTTGGGCCCGGATTTTCTGACGATTGTGGATCATGAACCAAATCCCATCCCCCAAGTAGCAAGTTCAAAGCATCATGAGATTTTAAACATAGGCCTAATTACAGATCTAATGATGGAGACACAATTAAAAATTTTAATAAAGATTTAATCTAGGTGCAAACATGGCAACTAGGGAATAAGTGTTTTCATTTATGTATAGTCTCAGAAGTGTGTTTGACTTGTTGGAATAATGGGATGAGTTATTATCTCCGAATTTGGTTTGACTTATTGGAACTGTAGGTAGGGTAATTTTCTTGGAAATTATTTATGACTTGTTGGAAATGTGACTTGAGTTGATATAGTTGTTGGAAGTTGGGACTCATGATAACTTGAATCCTACAAATAAAACAATTCTAATGTATTCAGCAGAGAATGATTATTGAAATGAAAATCATCATGTGTTAATCCTCTTAGATCTCTCTACCTTCCTTATCTTCTCTTCTCTCCTCTTCTGTCCTCTTTTTACTCTCTTCCCTTCTCCCAACTAGTACGACATCACATCTGTGCATAGGGCTCTCAAGCTTCATTTTGGCTTGAGCCAGTCTTCATCAAAGCTAACAATGTCTACCGTATACAAACCTGGCTGGTATATACTGAATCAGCAGTTATAGATCGACTAAAGTGACAAATTAACAAATTTTACCCCTGTTTTTTTTGGGGTGAACTATCTATATAAATATATTCTGCCCAGAAGATCCATTACCAGTGACATCAACCCCAAATCCAAAAATGGGAGCTGCATGAAGAAAGTAAAAAAGGCTCTCTAGGCACTTAGTTGATAACCTTAACATGAGAGATGCTTCCTCTGAACATGCAAAGGTGAATTTAAAGCTAAGGCCCAAAATATGGTGCAAATTTCATCTAGTCGAGGAACACTAATCCAAGATTTTTAGACAAAGGAAAAGTTATAGGTGAGGCGGGAGGATAATAATATTCATGATTGGTGATAATCTAGGAAGCATATCAAAGTTAATATGAAACAAAATGCACATGATTTATATATAATATCAAGAAAAATGTGGTTTCAGCTCACTAGATACTGAAAAAAAATCCATTTCCATCTATTTATCTCTCTAAGCTCAATATATCAAGTATATTTGTATTGATTATTGAAACAATCCTTATGATTTTGAGAAGCAAATAAACCAAAGAGAACAGACATGATCTTCAAGATAATATAACATTACAAACTTTCAGTTATGAATACAATATAAAGGTAAAGTAGGATAACTTGAAGTCACTCACCTGCTGGTAATAAAGGTTACGAATTTCTTCAGCTCGTACAGGATTACCTTGCTGCTCCTCCAATGATGCCCATGTCATCCATGTTATGTAACTTTGAGAATTTATGTTTAGTGAAGATCTAAACAATCTTCTAGCAACTGTTAGGTTGCCATTTCTTTGCTCTAAGACACCCCATGCCTGCAATGTTACATCAATCATATTCCACATGAACAGGAGAAGTTGCTTTCCTATGACAAGGTTAAGTGATAAGAAGTTACATAATCATAGAAAAGGTCACTAGTAATTACCTTACAGTCCTGAACTAAATGGCAGTATTGGTAGGCTTTTGTTGTATCTTGAAATAAAAAAATTATTGTCCAACATATGCATTGTTTCCGAAATCACTAATCACGGGCACGATTAATAAATGTCTTCGATATGAAAATAACGCATCAAATCTCAGCCTAGTATATTTTCTTACAAGATCTTATGGAACGTAAAATCTATTTTCCTTAGCTGACATGCCAAAATTTGAGAAAGATTTGGTTTTGCTAATAATAAGCATTTAGTGCAACAAACAAACTTGTACAAAGTTCTAGTAAATCCTTCATTACAAATTTCTCTTATGAATAGATAGCATCATTGTTGCAATCCTATTTGGATGTTGCTTATGGCCAAAGCTCTAGCACAAACGACCAAAGTTTCAGTTTTGCAGAATATCCTTTGTTGCCAATGTGCCTACCAACATGTCTTATGCCAGGCCACTTTTTTCTGTACAAATTAATCTATTTACACTAATCAGGTTATCTTAAAATCAGGTTATCTTTGGTTTGCATAAGAATATACTGTTGGCTAAATAAATGAAAGCTATTATGGATAACTATATTTGATATCAATTTCATATGTCAATAGTAATTTTTCAGGAAATTTCATATGTGAAAACTTTATATATTACTGAAAAAAGCAAGTACATGCGGAGAGGAATCAGAGCATGGTTATACAGAAAAATACATAGGGAAGAAAACTGCAATCATTGAGAACAAAGCACAGGTAATCCAATTTAGAAATTGATACATAATAATATTGGAATTTCAAACCATATAATGAGACTATTTCTACCTGAAGGCAACGAGCAGCACTCTCAGTAGTTGAATCAATTGATAAAGCCCTTCGGTAAAGTTCCCTTGCTGTGTTAATGTTTCCTTCTTTCCACTCCATCCATCCCCAAGCCTAGAATATAAATAATTAATTACTTAAATAACTTACAATTTTAAAATTAGTGATAAAATCTGAAAGAACATCACTGATGCTGACTGGAAGTTCCTAAATGCTAAGACCACTTGAACCCAAAATGTAATCAGCTTCTAGGTAACATAATCCACATCAAATACATCTACACCACATCCGGACCCCTAGTGCCAGATAGTGACTACAATGCACATGCATCACTTACTCTTCCTCCTGTTTCTACCATTTGCTGATTCATTATTGTGACTCTTGCTCATTCCACATATATTTACTTTATTTTCCTATATTTCTCAATTAAAATATCTTCTGTAAGTAGTTTTCTCAAATTATAGTTTATATTTTTTCCTCAAACATTTTTTTCCTTTAAGATTTGGCTGCCAATTACACACCTAGTCAATGAGAGAAATAAAGAATCTACATAGACTGCCTAAGAAAGATATAGGCATCCCACTTTGTCGAGTCCTGCTCCCCTATGATTCCCTTAATCCCAAACAGTATAATGAATTGTACTTGCGGTTGGGAGAATCAAGGATTGCCTTTGGGCTCATGCAGCAACACAAATTTCAACATAAATGTAATAGAAAGTTCAAAATTTCTTAGCTTAGGTATATGATTTTCCCTGACCCAAAGATACAAAGTAACAAATATACAAACTCTCTTCATCGTTTTATAACACCCAAAAATATCAAGCTGGCTCATGTCTCTTTTGATGTTAATCATTACAGGCCTCTTAAATTGCTCTTCCATGTTTTTTTTTTTTTGTCTGATACATATTGGCACTTGTTTTTCTATTAATAGGAATTGCTTGTTGAGATCCTATGAGTCAATTGGCATTTAAATGTTGTGGTCCCTTTTTGGTGTGAAATGATTATGTGTGCTGGCTGACACGTGTCCCAGTATCTACAGCACGGATTGGCATGGCGTGTGTTGTTAATTTTCTGTGACATAATTTCTGGCACATTATGTTCGACCCATGTGGACATGTGGCAATCTGCACGGCAATCCATATAAAACATACAGTATCATGACAACACATAGATAATATATTAACTAAATCTTTAGAGAAAAGTACTGATGAGCTTTATTATCTCAGAGAAAGATGTCTACCACTCCTAACTTCTGGACGACAACAGGAACAAAATTATTATCATCAAGTTACTGTATGCAACCTCCATATAGTTATCAGACTACCAAATTGGTAAATATGAAGTGTAGAGAAAACTTCTTACAATCCAAACAGGTTGGTGCCTCGGGTCTAGTGCAGATGCCTTTCTGAACAGGACACGAGCAAGATTTGCAGATGAATGCCTATATTCCAGCAAGGCAAGAGACTGAAGTATGACAGGATCTCTAGGGTTTACTGCATGACCAATCTTCAAAAGTTTCCTTCCTTTGTCGATATCACCCTGATTTGCTTCGAACAATGCCCAAATATGCCATGCAAACCTGTTCTTTGGACTGGCCTGTACTGCTTTCTGTAAATAAAGTGCTATATAAAATTAAAGAAAGAAAGATATATCTCAGAAATGGCAATATGATGCAAGAATGCACAATGAAGAAATTCCAAACTACATAGGCAAGATGGATGCCTAAAGGACAACAACCTATAGTGCCTAAGTATTTCTAAGAAAGTGAAAATAATTAGCCTTTTAATGTTCTTGCCACTATCAGCTTCTCTAAATAGAAAAAATGATGCTAAGAACTACGCAAAGCTTTCCACCAAGATATGAGATGAACCAATATATTTGATATTTGAGTGTAAAAATTAAGAGACGCTATTGAAGATATTCGGAAGAAAATGAGTATGCATACTTATATTTGAGACAACAGTTGCTATATACCAGTTGAATGTTTGCAGCATGTAATGAGATGAACAAGGAAAACTGGGTGAAGTGACATGATAGAGAATGCAAAGTTCCCAAGTAATTAAATATTGCCTGTTTCCATATGGTACATTGGGAATTTACTGGTCCAACCGTCAACCTAGATGCATAACAGATAAAATCAGGTGGTTCAAGCCCGATACTGGGCTATCTCTCTCTCTCTCTCATATACTCCCTCATACTTTCTTCCTAAGCTATCCCAAAGGGCACCAGAATCTCTCCAAATCCCCTCCAAAACAATAGGGGAAGTTGATTTCTGCAAGAAGAGGATTCAATCTCCAGATTTAGTCCAAATTCTCTTTAAATCAAGGTACTTCTGAATCTCTAAATTTCATGTAAATAGGTCAGGACAAATGTTAATCTTGCATGATTAGGTTGGTTCTCTTACATGTAGACCTGATTGAGGGCTTAACTTACTAGACTTATCTATATATTTGACTGCTGATCTAAACTAGATCCATGATTATCAAGCCTTGATCCACATGGATCTAGCCTAGATTTTTGAATCTAGACCTAATGGTTTAGCTTTGATCTATCCTAATATAGTCGTGTCCATTCAGATCTATCTTAGATCTAGACGGATCTAAGCTTGATCTTTGTGGATCAAAGCTAGATAGCCTTGATCATCGACCATCCATCTCCATTTGGTCTAGATCTATTTAGATCTGGGCTAGATTTGGTCTAGATCCATTTGGATCTGGGCTAGATCTTCATGAATCTAAGCTAGATTTTCGTGGATTCAGTCTTAATTTTGATATGATTATGAATTTGTGGATCTGACATATGTTGACAACCTTTTTGTAGGAAAATGGTGCTAAGGCAGAAAAATTCTGATCCACATGGCAATATGACCGTCGCATGGAGGCACATCATCATTGGTCAAGTATCCATTACAATTACATTGGTGGCGTCAAAAAAATAACCTGTCTAAAGCAACATTTGGCCAAGGGATTTTCAAATGTTCAAATATGCAAAAAGGTATAAGAAGGGCCTTTTGAGCAGAACTCGATGCTTCAAAAGCACTGCAGCTATTGAAAAATACAAACCTGAAACAGTGGTGCCATATTCTTCGATAACAATGCAATATCAACCTATATATCAGGTGGATCCTAGCAGTAAAATTAACTCCTTTAGTTTAACTTATATAAATTCATTGACCGGTTTCTTTGTCTGACACCATATTTACCTCTTGGTGCAACTAAGGGATCATTATAATTTGGAGGAATGACACTGAAAATCAAATTTTGCAGTATGGATCTGTCACAAACCACAACATGAAACAGTTGCAAATGTAATTGGTCGAAATGTGCCTTGATTCACAAAAAAAGTTCACAATTGACTCTCATACAAATGATTGGAGAAATTAGTATATGTCCCTACAATGTGTTGTGCATGGATCTTGCCAACACATCATTGATATACAATTTCATCATATCGAAGACCTCGTTCCACCTTTCATTGACTCACATCATTCATTTTGGTGATAGGAGCACTGTTTCTAGATGCTACTTTCAATCTTTATTTGATATATGTTTCAATTTGGTGTTCTATTATTTGATAGTTTAAATTCACTTTATTGTTGTCTAATATGATTGCATATGTCAAGAAAAGGGAAGAAAGAATCCTATAGTATAGTTTTCTTTTATTTTTCAGTCTTTTCCTGAAGCTCAATAGTCAATATATACTGACACACAATATATTGTATGAGTCCGGTATGTGAAATTAAATATAAATTGAAGTCTGGTGCGTGACACATTATAATTTTCACCATTTTGCAATATGTACTATGAAACTAGGTTGAATAATGGTCTTGTCTAGCTGAATTATAGCCTTGCAAAAGCATTAAATGCATATAAAGCCATGTCAGCATGTCTAGCTATGATTGCTAATTAACATGAACATTTGAATAACGACCTCATAATTATTACCTTTAACTGCTTTGAGCTTTGTGGTGCTCATTTTTTTTCTGCAATTCGAGTTAATAACATATATTTTACTATACTTCCAAGAGCACTATTCCCTTAGGATCATACCATGCACTGGAAATAGCCATCCGTGCTCTCTCTTGTTGAATGATCAAATAAATATTTTGAATTACTATTGTTGACAATATCATTCCTTTTTTGTCGTTTTATTTCTTGGTTTTCTTGTCTTTTTTTGGGGGGTATGGAGAAGGATAAATAGGTGAAATGTCAGTATCATACAAATGAAATCATACTACCGACACCAACATGTTCGGTGTCACATTTTACTTCTTGTGCTTATTGTGATGCTAAACAAAACCCTATCAGATTTTCTTTATGACCTATGGTGTCAACTGACACAAAATGGTGTCTCCTCATATGATCTTCAAGTTCCTCATATATGCAAGGCAGGGTGCACATTTTGTCAAAAAGAAGAGAAGTACTGATTAGGGTAAATTAAGTGACCAAGAATAACCTGGAGAAAAATTTGTCACCTCGAAGAGCTTTCGAGCAGTGTAATTGTTCTGTTGTTGCATTTCTACCTGAGCCCATGCCTGTTTCAAGAGATGCCCATGTGAATTAGTCAAACAAATTTTCATCCATAAATAAGTAGCAATTAAACAAGCCCAGTGTTAAAAGTCCAAAACACAACTTACTAGCCAACTGGCACAACTTTTGGGGTTGCATTTGGTAGCTTGCTGGAACAAATACCTCGCCCTCTTAAACCTCTTCCCTTTTGCTTCAAGTAATGCAAGAGTTTGGTATATGTACTCATTTCCACCACAGTATTTGAGTCCTTTGGTGAGAAGATTCCTTGCCTTCTTTATATTTCCTTGCTTTATTTCTAGAACTGCCCATCCATGCCAAGCTGCAATGTGTTTCTTGTCAGCTACAGTAGCAGCATCAAAGAGTTCTCTTGCTCTACGTATATTTCCAGCCTTATTTTCAAGGACAGCCCAACACTGTTCAAAGACAAAGTGCAAGATTTGAATAACTTAATATTCATCAAAAGGAATAGCACAGAATCAAATGCAGTTAGTTTAATTTCATGAAGAGCAATACAAAGTAAGGCATTAGCTGCTTACATGTTAGTATGACTTCTGAAAAAGATATAAAAAATAAAAAGATTTAATCAACTTAAAACATGGAGTGTGATATGACCTGTAAAAAACATTCACAAGAAACATCTTCAGTTGTCTCTCTCATAAATTAGCGGATCATCAAGTTTAGCAGCAATCTCCAGATAACCATGTATTGTTTCTGAACATAATTGGATCTTAAGAATTCAAACAAGATCAATAAGAAAAGGAATTCATATCCACAGATATCAAATTTAAATTTGAGGTAATATCCAGTTAATCTTATGTGTTGTTTTAACACAACTTACATTTAAAACATATGAATGAAGCAAACCAAGTCTTAAACATCTATTACTCGCTGTATATTTATCCATAACCAACATATTTGCTCTCGTTTACTAACTTCACACATGTAATAGGTATCTAAGAGATACAAGAGTAGTACAATAACGAATTCATGCAATACTAAAATAAAATGCTAAACAACCTGCCAAATATAGGAATTTTCTCCCTGTGTAGCTTGACAACCTCTTTCATAAACTGACCTAGCTTCTGCAAATTTTGACTGCTTGCATAAAAGCTTTCCCTGGGCCACGTAGGCTCGTCCATCTTCAGGCCAAAATGAGATGCACTGTGTTCAAACGAAACAGAGAATCAACAGAACTAATCTAGGCTTCAACAATACAAATGTGAGGATGCACTATGTTATAATTGCTTGGAAAACTCAATGAATAATCATATTAGAGTCATGTATCATCCAACCCCCACGAATTGTTGGTGTCTGGAATAAGAAATTTATATGACATTTCTTTATTCTGGCAAATAAATATACCATGAAATATATTAACAATAAATGTTTAATGTTTCAAATGATCAATTTGCGCAATGTCCAATAGCAATGCTAAAACGGAATTCTAAAGATTAATATATGCCCAAGGGAAGATTCGAATTTTCATGTGGTTTCCATGCTTTATATAGACACTTGTGCTCGATAAACAGGCATTTGAATTTGATGCACAAGTGCAGCTTGATATTCTTCCCATCAAAAAACCCATGTTACGTAAAGTTTAATTCTTCTAAGGACAGGACTCTGAAAGCATTAATTTGCATACCTTACCTATCTTGCATAGCCTTCTTCATATTTTATATGCCATCATTTTATATTTTTCATATATTTGATGCCATAACTCTTCACTTCAGATACATACTTAATTGTAGTCAACAATCAGGATTGACTGGTCAAGGGAAGAACACATATGAGTCTCGATCATCAGACGACTAGTAACCAATAAATAATTATAGAAAAATACAGAGGATTTTAGAAAGAAATATATTTTCTGGTCTATGCACTTGATACAACAGCAGCTTAAACCCTGCAACATTGCAGAATGTAGATCTCCAAAATATGGAAGGAGGGAACTTTAATATATTGTATAATTTAAACCTCTTAAGCGACCTCTACACTCAAACACTTTTTATGCTTATCTTTAGTTAAAAATTTCATAGTGTTTATCTTGCGGCACCCGCGATTTAGGTAAACGGAGAAAACTAAGTACACATCTATTTGCGTTGACAATCCAATAAACTGATGCCCATCTTAAAACCATTAGGACCCAATCTAAACTTATAATATAACGGACAACTGCTGCAGGTAAACATTATTGACTATGTAGACATCCATTTGCATCGAGAATCTAATAAACTGATGCCCATATTAAACCAATTAATTCCTATCTAAACTCGTCATTTAACGACAACTGCAGCAAACCAAACTATAAAAAGGAAAAAAGGGTACCTTAAGGAGAATTTCTTCAGCTTCTTTAAACTGGAAATTCCTAATGAGGACCTTGGCTCGATACAAAGCCAACTCCAAGTTAATCCCCAGCGGCCTCTCCTCGGCACCTACGACCCGCTCCGGTTCAAACATCGGCATCTTCTTCGCGAACTCCGACAGCCGCCTATCAATATTCGAAGAAGGCGTGGTTTTCTCCTCACCCCCGCTCGTCTTGTCGGATTCCACCAAAGAACTGACCGCCGCTTCTTCGAGACCCTCCTTCACCGGCCGACGGACAACGAGGAGTCCCTCTGGACCGCCCCCCTCATCTGGGTCCTCCAAGTCCTCTTCGATCTCGTCGTCGTCTGACACGGAGGAGAGGACCTGTTCTTGAAGGGGGGCAGGTGATGAGGTCTTGGAAGAGGAGGGAGGAGATCTGAGGAGGGGAAGAGAGGAGAAGGATCGGATCGGGAGGTGGGCGAAGGATCTGGGTATGAGATTCGGGTTAGGGTTAGGATTCGGGGAGGAAGGGGAAGGGAAGAGAGGGAATTGGGATTTGGGAGAGGAGAAGAGCTGCATTGCTCCCACCCCTGCTGTCTCTCTCTGCCTCCCTCCTCGGCCACTGGATAAAACGGCATGGGGAAGTGGCTAAAAGGCGCGCTTCTGGATCACACGAGTTTTACAGGTCTAATTACTTTTGTACCCTTAAAATTCGCACGTGCGATGGGTGGTGGCGGTTTCTGCCGCGGGTGTTGAAGCGATACGGGGGGTGTTTTGGTCACATGGAGATACTACGAGGATTTGTGGAGGTGGTGGAGAATTAGCCACGTCGGTGACCACGGCTCAGCTGCGGGCGCTTATCAACCGTTCACTGAGCTTTACGATTGAGAACTTGGTTGATTGAAATCTGACGTGATTGATATCAGAGACCCCAACTATGGATGGACACTGTGGAGATCATTTCCAAGCACGGAAATAGCATATTTATCCCTTCAAATACAGCATCTATATATGTCTTCAAATATTATGTGCATACCGTTCTGCTTTAAATAAAACATATTTTTTTGTTTCAAAAAAATGTCATAATAACATATGGAAGTATTCTTTTACAAGTGTGCACCTACACCACCACGTCTTGCATTAATAAATTTCATCGAGTATATATTAAATTTATATTATTGTAGTAAGTCATCATTTATCATCCGTATGAGCACGAGGAAGATATTGATATTTATAATGTCTTAATTCTCATACTCCTCGATCAATATAGAATAATATGATTATAAATATATGAAAAAAAATGCTATCGAAAATTTACCAATTAAATGAACATGACATGGATAAAATTTCAGTTCCTTACATAGTGAAGCAGTCGATATGACACCAGAAAGTTCTATTTCGAACCACGTATGAACATAGTGGCTCGGCTCGACATGGACCGAAATCGTCGGACGGTCCGGACCTTAACCGGTTCGCCCTCTCGCCAATTAGACCGACACATGATTATTAGCAGTCGGGCGCTCTCCTCGAAAGATCCGATCGAAGGTAAATGGGTTCGCCCCTTCGATGATCAAACCGGTCACATCGTCAACTCACACCATATAAGCCATCAGACGCACTCCTCTCATTCGCCAGGTCCGGTCGAAGGCTTAGGGTTTTGGATCGAACTCAACGAAGCCTGTCGAGAGAGGAGGAAAGCTCCATCGATCGGAGTTCTCGTTCTCGATCCCTTTGTTCCCATCCTCGATCTCATGCGGATCTGACCTCCAATATCCAGATCGAGAGCGATGGCGATCGGTGGTCTCGTTCTCGGCTTTCTTTTCGCTCTCTTTGCCTCACCAGCTGCCGCGGATGCGATCCATGGCTGTGGTGGATTCATCGAGGTTAGGATCCCGGATCCAATCCACGTTCGAGAGTTCCTCGTTCTTTTGATCGTGTTAACCTGGCCAATTTGCTTTCTCGCTTGCTTTATTGACGAATTAGTGGTGGTTCTCGCAGGCGAGCTCGCCATTGGTTAAATCAAGAAAATCTTCGGATGCAAAGTTGGATTATTCACACATAAGGGTACGTTCTTAAGAGTTTAATGTTCTGCTTTGTTGTGTTTCTTTGAATTGTTAGTTCATTGTGTGTCCGTGGTGAGTAAATTACTATAAGCCTTGCTGAGTTTTAGATATTACTGTGCATGCTGTGTTTGTATAATTGAACCACGGATTATACTACTAGGCTCACTTCTCGATTTGAATCTACTTATATTATTCGAATTTCTGGCAGTTACTTGCTTATTTATTTCGTATTTCTTGTATATATATAAAATATAAAATTTTCATTTTATTTAATATTTTGTAGTGTGTTTTTCTTTCTGGTAGATGTATTGGGACTTGTTTGTATATTGTGTATTTCCTGTCTGGACTGTGGATTATCTAACATCACAATTTGATTTAGGTTGAACTGTGCACGGTTGATGGGTTGGTCAAGGAGCGGACACAATGTGCTCCCAATGGTTATTATTTTATCCCAGTTTATGACAAGGTGTGATATTTTGTAGTTATTAGTGTTTGTTCCGTTTATTATACATATGCTGAATAAGCCACACCTGATAGACTATGATGCAGCACTGATACTTATATAAACGTAAACATGACGAATGACAAGTTGCTTATCCTTCTTTATTCTTAAGAGTCAACTGAGTTGCATGCCATTATTGTAATTTTATAAAGCATGGGATATCCCTTGTGTGTTTGGATACTCTTGTGTTCAGCACCATTACCTGGAATAGGAAGACTCAGGTATCTGACTGCACTTTATTATCTAATGTATTGGGGAGACCTATACAAGTTATCTTTTCCACCTTTTACGGGTGTTGTGATGGCTGTAATTTTTCTTTGTTTTGTTGGTTTCATATATTATCAAACATAACCTGCTCTAGTGCTTGTCATTTTAAATCATTATCAACAATTTTTGTGCTGGTCATCCAAATTCTTGATGATCATAACTGTGGTGCTCAGACATTTAAATTTATTTTAAAGTTAAAAGCCATCTTTGAAGCAAGATGTTATTGTGTTTTTTCTATTTTTACAATGAATTGGTTGATAGTTGGAAAAGGCAGTAGCTCTTGTTTAAACTTGAAAATCACATGAAATAGTTCTATTCATGGACTCCCGTATTGACCTTTATTTGTTGGTCCATTTGTTCTGGCATGCCACATACAGATACCTCTTCATTATCATGTTGGCATGGACTTGTAAGGCAGAGAACCCTTTTTATTTCTCATGTTTCTTGTTCTTTGAATCTGAATCAAACATGTGATTCACCAGCTCAAGTAAAATTGTCAATTTACTGATTTCTGTGCCTTTTTTTTCTTCATTTTTTTGGTAAGTCTATTCCACTAGCATGTCTGTGTTGGTGTCACATCAATGAGGCTCATGCCGATGGCCCATAGCGCACCAGTCTTGTACTGGCATGAGGGAGCACCATCCTTGATTTGAAGTTTTGAACTGCTCTTTTTTGTCATTCACTTTTATGGAATGTGGTGACGTTTCATACAGCCACTTTCAGCCTAAAAGGCTGAGTAGCCTTTGATTCCATTCCAAATGTTTCTGTTATCAAGCCTGTGGATACCGAAGTAATCCATCCTTCTAAGAAAGTACTACTCATGATCTCTTAACCAACAATATTTGCTATGATACAAAGATGGACAAAAAAAGAAAGAAACAATTTTGTAGGCATCTAATTCAGTCTGGATTTCTGTTTTGTTGTCTATATCAAAGTATCAAACATACATTTGCTTTTTATGGTCTTGAAGTTTTGCTCATTTGTTGGGTATGTTTCTGTCTTAACCTATAAGCTGGATTGAAGTTTGAAGTCTGAACCTGCCTCCTGTCGATAGCCAAGAATTGGAGCCTCCGTATCATTGTCTTTGTTTGTTGGGAATGTTTTGGTTGCTGTGGAAGTTTAATTTTACATCATAAATATTTGTTTTCTTTTCAGCATCAGCTATTTAATGCCTCAGTGTATCACTTCTTCATGCTACAAGCGCTTGCAAAGGAACTGTGTTCAGACTCTAGATCTACCTCATAATTTTGTTTCATAGGTTTCAACCATCTTTCTTTGTAGCATTGCTGGAGGTAGTATGAACAAATGAATAAGTCTCTGTCTCTGTGATTGTGCTAAGCAACATTCTGGGATCACCCTACTGAATTGTCAAGATACTCTGTCATTTGGAGCCTTCATTATTTCTTCTTTGACACCGCAAAATTAAACCATTGAATTTGATGCATTGTCATTATGTTTACACATTCATTACCTTTTTTTAACTTCTCAAACCTAACACGAAGAGTCACTGATGGTTCCTTATTTTATTAAACCACAAAGAAATTTTCCAACTACCTTTTATTACAGAATAAAGACATTTTCTTAAAAAATACATTAATTTTATGAGTATATTGCCAGAAGTTCTATGGAAGACACTTTAACATTACAACAGTAGATTACTGGTTGACTGAGTCATGTGATCTGATTGGCATACCCTGGCACGAAAATAGCTTGGCCATAGTAGATAATTGCTAATACCAGAACTGATGTAGTATTAAACTCGCTTGCTAGTCAAAACTACAATTCTTGGTTTGAAGTATGTTGTCTTGCATATTTTGTTACTTCTATATGATGTTTGATTGCTACTACCTCATTTAACAGGGTTCATTTGTTCTCCGAGTAAAGGGGCCTGATGGATGGTCATGGAAACCTGATAATGTGAGTCAATGGGCAAACAAGTTAACTCAGTCTTCTAGTGTTGATTATATGAACCTCGTATCTGCTGTGCAGGATGTATTTTTTTCAGTTGTCAAACTATGCTCTTTATGTAATGTTACTGGTCATAAAACTCTGCAGGTCAATGTTATTGTTGACCAAGATGGCTGTAATGCAAATGCAGATATCAATTTCCTTCTCACAGGGTATGGGCCATGCAGACAAATTTCCCAATTCCTTTATTTTAATTGTCAAAAGAAAGCATCTTGGTTGTTTTTGTCCATAAAGCCTGATAATGCTTCTTATTTTTTTCTTTCTACTTCTGTAGGTTCACGCTATCAGGAAGGCTCATTGGTGCTGTTGGTGGTGAAAGCTGTCCCATAAAAGATGGAGGACCTTCTGGTGTAAAAGTTGAGCTATTGTCAATATCGGATGACCTTATTGCATCTTCTTTGACATCGGCAATAGGAGGTTATTCATTCACAAACATCATTCCAGGTTTGACAAGTTTACTTTTCTTATGTCTTTTTACCTTAACTTCAGAGTAGATAAATTTGTCAAACAAGCTAATTAAGCTTCTGTTTTACATTCAATTACATTGACTTTTATATTATGTCACTTTATGTTTTTTTTTCTGTACTCATTGGAGAACTAAAGCCGTATTTGGGCTTGGGAAATTCCCACTAGCTATTCCCTTGCAGAAATTTACATATTTTAGAATTTAAATTTAGCAGACTATTGCAACTTGTCCAAGTTGTAGGAGCTGCATAAGATACATACAAATTGCAGGCAAGTACAAAAAGTAAGAGATAGGAAATAAATGTCTTCTGTTCATCCAGTCATGAGTGGAGAATATGAGTGGTGGCAATTAGTTTTAGCTATGATACAGGATACAGATGATGCCATACCAGCTCTCGAATTATATATAAAGATATGTATTTGGACACATATATTGCAAAAGGACCAAATAGGGGAAGGGTGTCATTCACATAGTAAAGATGATTAAGTATGAGAGTCATTTCTAGCTTGATGAGTGTCTTGAATTAGAAACTAAGATTCTTGGTGTTATGGTAAGTATAAGATTAAGACTTGTGTACTTTGACCTCAGGTTTTTAATTTCGAATAATATCGCCCGGTACGTACTGGTCTGCCAATTGATCGGTACACGGACCGCTCGCTACCGGGTAGTGCCGATTGGGGTTGTTTCCGCCCTGTTATTGTCTTAAATTGGGCGGTGACCAAGGGAGAAGAAAGAAGGGGAAGAAAGAAAAGGGAGAAGAAGAGGAGAACCTGGAGATCGGCGTCGCTCTCTCGGCGTCGTGGGTAGAAGAGAGGCGATGTTGCCTCGACAAAAAACGGTTATATATATATATAGCTGATGTCGCCTTGCGCGGGGAGAAGAGAGGCGACGTGGATTTTTTTACTATATATATATATATAAAGGCGACGTAGCCTCGTTTTTTTACGGCATCGCCAAGCATGGGGAGAAGAGGCGATGTCGCCTCGTTTTTTGTATGA